>NW_021604682.1:15500-28134 GCF_004785775.1 Grammomys surdaster | reverse complement strand
TGCCAGCCATCCTGCTGTGTGTCCAGCCCCTGCCAGCCATCCTGCTGTGTGTCCAGCCCCTGCCAGTCAGCATGCTGCAGGCCTGCTATATGTATTCCTGTGAGATACCAGGTAGCCTGCTGTGTGCCTGTGAGCTGCAGGCCCACTGTGTGTGCTGCCCCCTCCTGCCAGTCCTCTGTGTGTGTGCCTGTGAGCTGCCGTCCTGTCTGTGTGACGTCCTCCTGCCAGTCATCTGGATGCTGCCAGCCTTCTTGCCCCACCCTGGTCTGCAGGCCTGTCACCTGTAACAACTCCTCCTGCTGTTGACCAGGGTCTCCAAACCAGCTGCTGCCAGATGGGACACACCTGTAGTCTCACAATCTATTCAACCTGACCTCAGGTTTAGAGTTTGCAGCAGGTGGGAATCCTACCTGTCCCACCCCGAACCTTGGAGGAGAATGCACACTCTAGAAGCAGGATCTGTATCTGCTGAGGTCTTATGGATGTCCTGGCTGCAGTGTCCTTCTCTAATCCTGTGTACCAAATAAACCATTTTTTTCAAGTTCAGCTGCACTTGTCTGTCCTGTTTCATGCCTACCTTCCTGGCTTCTCTTGTATCAGGAAGGATGTCAAGTTAATCAATGGTCTCTATGATCCCTGGGAGATGAGGTTGGGTGGAGGACATAGCCTGATTAAATGGGTGTCTTCAGGTCCTGGCATTCCTGTGCCTGGGGGCCCGCAGCCATGTCGTGGATTTACTCTTTCCTAGCTGTGTCCTCTCCCCTCGTCCCCACTCAGCTCTTCTTTTCCAGTACGATGGCCACATTTACTGCAGACATTCCGATTATCCCTGGTTAGTTTTCCTCTCTGATGCTATCTTCTAATGCTGGGTCCCGATGACTTTTCCCTACAGGGAACTTCTCAAATGTTTGAGTCTTAGTAACACAATGTGATTGATCCTGTAGCACCTTTTCTCCAGAGGTTCACAAGTACCCATCTTTAATTGACAGGCGCTCAACTATAACGTAGTAAACACAAATCATTTGCTTCCCTCTCCAGCAGGGCAGTAAACAGGGGTCCAGGGAGATCACCTGAAAGAGAGAATGGTGGAACGGGTGAACACAAAGAAAGATGGCTTGTCTATAGGCTGATCAAACCACACTTTTTACTTTTTTACACAGGGGTTATATACACAAAAAGGCAGGATGTGGGGAAGGGGATGATGCAGGAGCGTAGGTGTTCAGGGGGAGTACAGATATCTTCCAGAACAGAGTATCGGCTGGGTGAATGTTCAGGGAACAGGTCACTATGACTCCGCCTATGATTCACTTGTCCTTATCTAAGTTGGTACTATCCACCAAGGCTACCCAAGGTCTATGACTATCCACAAGACCTATGACTACTTGTTCTTATCCAGGCTGGTAAATTTCCACCAAAGCTGCCTGTTTACAATATCTTATAGCTATCTGTTTCAATGTTTTTCCACAGAGACCTAAGACTTCAGGCTGACTTAGGCCTATTGCTGATTTTAGGCCTTCAGTGTATAAGCAGGGCTGCCTCTGACAATTTGCAACTTAGAAGCCAGAGAGCATGGTTATGTCCCACTGACCTCCCGGGGCAGTGGCTGCTGTGGTCATGTGACCATCGCTCATTGCCAATGAGGAGAGTTGAGTCTGTGTTCCATGTGCCTCAGGCATGTACTCTCGAGGTGATGTCTTCATCAACGGTGTCTAAACTGGGGGTTATTTCCTCTGTGTAGCCTTGGTGACAGGTCTCCCATTTCTGATGTGTATCTTTATCTCCGGTCTCCTGCAGAGTGTCATAAGCAATACACATGGAGCCACCCAGGGATGGACAAGGAACCTGGTACATGCTGTGCCTGTGGCTCCTTCCTGCCCTGTTCCTCCCAGAGCTCTCCCTGCTGCCTGTTTGTATTATGCCTGTTTTCTTTATGCTGCAGGGTGATGAAGGGAAGCAAGAAGAGAAAAAAATGGTTTATAATTCAGCCACCAAGATGGTCTGTGACCAGGGTGTGGTGTAAATATGAGCTTTGAATAAAACTAGGCCAGACATGGAACCAGCCCCCTTTGTTCTTCATTATCACTGAGGTTTCTAGACACAGAAAAAAAAATCCACATTATTCTCTGCCAGGCTATCTATATATAATATATATAATATTGGTATATATATATTATAATATACACAATGTATATATATTGTAATATACAGTGTATATATATATATATATATATATATATATATATATATATATATATTATAATATAATATATATATCACCTCAAGTCTAGTTCCAGGAGTAATTCTGTTCCCATCTGAAACCTCATGGGCTCAGGCTTCCCGTCTGAATTTCCACCGGCATCCTTGTCTTCTGAGAACCCACTAGGGCTTTTCTTAAAGCGCTGTTTACAGCTTTCTAGAGCTTCTATAACTCACCTCCCTGAACTCTGACAAATCCTGTCCACAACCCTGTGACAAAGGTCTAGAAATCCCACAGACAAGATTAGCTGCAGTGACTTCCCTCTGTCTCCTAACACTTTCCACATTAGTTTTTGTTTTCCTGTGGTGACTAACCCAACACGACAACAGCAAAGGCAGAAGAATTTACCTGACTCATGGTTTCAGGGTGTCTGGTTCTTCCCAGTGGAAACCGAGCTGGAAATTAATCAGAAGTGGGAATGCTAACCCTCGGCTGACTTCCTCTCAGCCTGGGATGGGCGTTGCCTCATTCAGGTAGGATCTACCTTCTCGGTTCATCCTCCGTGAAACCCCCTCACAGACGTGCCTTGAGAGATGCCTCAGTCTCTGAGGTGATTCTAAACTCAGTCAGGTTGACAGTGGAGATAAGCTTCCAAACCTTCCCTCCCTGGCATGGGCCCCTGAGGCTTGTCCCAGGCTCTTTCAATGGCTTCCGTGTACCCCAAGGAGTAAATCCTAGGAAGCAAGTTCAGAATGTGAGAAAACAGGGATGGGGGTGTGTTGTAGTAAAAATTTAATCTCAGTTGGGGGTTTCTGCCTCACCTTGATCATTCACTTCCCAGATAGAAGACACACAACTTTTTTATTTTTAATAAGCCTTTAATGTGCAAGAGCTGGGCAGGTATCTACCCTCTAAGCTATTATGATCTACTTCCGTATCAATAACCCAGAATTATAACTTGCTATATTCCACCTGGGTTGCTCTTAACTCCGATTGGCCAGCCCTCATGCCCATGCTTTCATGACTCACCCACCCCATGGCGTCTTCTCCTCTCTCTGTCTTCTCTCCACTCACGGTCTCCTCCTTAGACCCCCATCTACCTCTCTTCTTCATTCAACCAATAGTTTTAAATTAAGGACCGAGGTCACATCGCATCACTTTGTATACATGAAGATTCTCTCGTTCCCGAGGCAACCAGAGCCAGTATTTAACATTACAACCCATAGTAACAGACCACACCCCAACAGGATCGAGAGTTGGACATTTTAGAGGGGAGAATCAATTCTCCAGAAAGCCATAAGCAAGGGAGGATAAAAAAAAGTCAAAGAAGGTTTAGGGAGATGCCTCTGCCCAGCCATGCAGGAGGTTTGGGGAGAGAAGAGACTCTTCCTAGTTCAACAGGATCAGGGTCGTGTGTTGGCCGGGAGAGACGGCTGTCACCTGGACTTGGGAGGTAACCAGAGAAATAGGTCCAGCATCTGAAGTATTCAATAGGAGGAATTAATACAACGCCTCAGGGGAGGACCTTGAAGATCAGGGTGGGACAGAAAGCCTGGTGCAGGGCAGCTCATGTGTGTGATGGGCCTGAGAATCCTGGCATGCATCAGTGAGACACACAGGAGGCCTGCTTATAGGTGGCAGCCACAAAGGAGTCCCGTCAGAGGTACACATGGACTTCAATGGCTGTAGAAAGCCTCATTGCCCTGATTTGGGTAGAAAGGTAATAGGGGCATAGCACAAAGAGGCAAGGCGGGGTGACAAGAAGCAGTCCAGATCAGCTTGTTGGTACATAGTGGTTGGGTCTCAGTGGAGGCTGAGAGAGAAGAAGGGACAAGACCCTAAAAGGCATTTCTGAGTGGCATGTGGCCACATGTGTTAATATAGGCGCGTATAGGCATGTCACACTCAGACATACATAAGAAGCCCTAAGTCTGACGCTTTGGGCACATTGTGATGGCAGTCTTCACTTACCTTTACCAGACTTTGAATCTTCTAAGGCACAAATCTCTGGATGTATCTGTGAAGGTCTCCAGAGAAGTTTAACTGAGGAGGAAAGATCTGGTTTCAGGTCTGGAACAAGGGACTGAGGTCCATATTTTAGATACCAAAGCAGATCTGGCTTCCAGGTTTTCCCAGCATCCTTCTGTCCCTACCTGGCATACCCTGCCCCCAACCTTGAACATTCCAGCCCAGGGACTGGGTTGCCCTCCCCCAAGGGGTTCCTCCCTATATAATCCAGACATTTTGGTCTTTCTCTTTGATTTCTTCTTCTCTGTCTACATGCAAGCTCCTTTCTCTTTCTTGCTTCCTCCAGTACCTGACCTTGATCCTTAGGGCCAGTAAACTTACCCACCCAAGAGCAGCTTCACCATAAACCTGTCCCGACGAAGAGAAGGGTGAGTTTATTTTGGCTTACGGTTCCAGAGGGCTAAATGCCTAACAGGCAGGAAAACATGGCGGCAGACAGGCTAGGCAACAGAAGCAGGCACCTGAGAGCTCACGTCTTCAAATGCAAACATGAAATAGAGAGAGCACCTTGGAAGTGGTACAAGGCTTTAGACTTGTCCAGCCTGCCCCAATGACGCACGTCCTCTAGCAAAGCTGTACCTCCCCATTATCTCTCTGAACAGCGCCGCCCACTGGAGACCAAGCGTTAATGCCTGAGCCTATGCGGGAGCTGTTTAGCTGTTTTCACCAAAGCACCTTGACCCAAGGACCAGAAAACACTAAGGCAGAAAATGAATATGCAAAGAAGACCAGCTGTGTTCTAGGTTGTTGGGACACTGGGCCATGAATAAAGGCAACCACCCTCCCTCTCTGAGCTCCAGGCATTTCCACCCTTCTCCAGTACCAACCAGTTAAATCCTGCCATCTGGGTGCATCCTTTGGAGCTGGTTAGCAGCAGGATTGAAGACGCTGTGAGCTAGGGCAGCCCTCAAACGCTGTGTGTAGAGTTGAACCGCCCTTTCTATGGGAGTATGTGAGAACAGAATTCCAATAAAAGGCAGACACTAAAGTCTCCTCATGTGGCTTCAGAGCAGAACTGTGCTACGAGCCATTCGTGATAGAAGCTGGCAAAAAAAAAATAAATAAATAAAAAAAAATCTGTTTTCTGCCCACATCCAAAAAACTCTAATAAAGTGGAATTTAAACGTCATGGGCTAATGCATTTGGAAGGAGAAAACCCGAACTGGAGATGAACTAAAGGTCTTCCCTGCTCCAACATCACCTAGAGAATTGACCCCCAGGTTCTCCCAGCAAGGCACACAGAGACCTTGGCAGCTATGGCCGAACGGGACTATATTACATCATGTGCAGATAACATGGCAAATTGTCACACAGGCTTGCAAAAACACAAGCGTTGTAGGGTTTACAGTTTACAAAGGTTTGCACCAATGTCCCAGTCTCAAGGGGTATTGAACCGGGATCAGAGAACCTGGAAGAGAGAACTGGGGGACAAGGGCACACAAAGAATGAACAGCAAGTCAAGGAATCTGATCAAGCTGTCAAATTTTAACTTTTCCACAAGGGGTTATATACACATAGAAGCAGGATATGGGGAGGGGTATGATGAAGGGTCTTCTTTGTTTCTGGGGAGCACAGATGTTCTCAGGGGGAGGACAGATGTTCTCTAGAACAGGATACTGGCTGGCTGAAAAGTTCACAGAAGAAGCAGGGCAGAACAGGTCGCTATGTACCTATCCGTAAGAGCTAAAGGCTACCTGTCTATAAGATCTATTGGTCATTTGTTCTTATCTAGGCTAGTACTTTCCCATCAAGGCTACCTGTCCATAAGATTTATGATTATTTGTTCTTAATTGAATTAGTGCTTTCCCACAGAGGCCAAGTTTTGTGTCAGTAGGCACGTATGTCTGACTAGGCTGTTACTGTTTAAGCAGGGTGGCTCCCAACACCCCAAGGTTCCAGAAAGCTTCTAAGGTTGCAGGGTCCTAAAAAATTGCTCTGTGAAGTTGTCAAGGTGAAACTTAAATTTTAATAGAGACCTCAGGATGGTGAAGATGTATGAACTCTGGGTTATCCACCAACAAGAGTTCCAGGCTCCAAGTGGAACCTGCCCAAAGAGAGAGGCTCCATGCTGTGCAAAATGCTGAGGCCGAGGGGTGGGTGTAGCTAAGGTTGTTGGAGCCCTGATGCCCGATATTGAACATCAGGGTTTGGTGTTTGCCCTTCAGGAACTTGGAGGAGATGTAATTAGCCACAGAGCCGAGGGCAAACCAAAACAGAAACATATACAACAGCAAAGCCTATCACTGATGACCGAACAGGAAGCAAACAGGAAGGCCAGCTGCATTGTGGGTGGTTGAGTCAATGTGCCAGGTATAAAGGCTGCCCCAGGAAGGAGTTCCAGACATCCTCACCTTCATCCCAACTGCCAGACTCCACCATGTGTCACACCAGCTGCTCCTCGGGCTGCCAGCCATCCTGCTGTGTGTCCAGCCCCTGCCAGCCATCCTGCTGTGTGTCCAGCCCCTGCCAGTCAGTATGCTGCAGGCCTGCTGTGTACATTCCTGTTAGATACCAGGTGACTTGCTGTGTGCCTGTGAGCTGCAGGCCTACTGTGTGCATGACCCCCTCCTGCCAGTCCTCTGTGTGTGTGCCCGTAAGCTGCCGTCCTGTCTGTGTAACCTCCTCCTGCCAGTCATCTGGATACTGCCAGCCCTCCTGCCCTACCCTGGTCTGCAGACCTGTCACCTGCAGTAACCCCTCCTGCTGCTGACCAGAGTCTCCATACCAGCTGCCACTGCTGAAGATGGATACTTTGTCCTATCCAGTCCCATTCTTGACCATGGATTCAGCATGAGGCAAATGCAAAACATGCCCACTGCTCCCTGGAAATGGGGAGAGAATTCAAAAGAATGAACCAGATCCGGTACCCTGGCCTTCTTTGAAGGATGTTCTGGATGCAGGGTTCTTCTCTAAACAACTTCTGTGCCAAATAAAGCAGCTTTTCTAGTCAGCCGTCCATGTCTGTCCTGCTTGCCGACACTCTTGGTGATCAGAAGAGACTTAGGGCCGGTGCTTTCCATGATCCAGCCTCACATGGCTGAGGAGATGGAGCCGGGTGGAGGACATGGTCTGGTGAAGTAGACAGGTCCCTGCTGTGGCCCTGGAGGATGCGGGCCCCTGGCAGAGACTCACTGTCTCTCGTGGTTCCTGCCGTCTGTCTCAGTCTGTCTGCAGTAATGGGTGCTCAGTTCATCTCTGGTCTCTCAGTTTTCTCTCTGGTGCCATCTTGTAATGCTGGTGACGTTTTTTTCCTACGGGACACTTCTCAATGTTTGAGTCTTAGTTACACAATGTGATTGGCCCTGTAACACCTTCCCTCCAGAGGTTCACAGGTGCCCATCTTTAATTGACAGGCGATTAAATATAATGTAGCAAATACACCACACTTGCAACTTAGAAGCTAGAGAGTATCGGTATGTTCTGCTGATGTCTTGGGGCAGTGGCTGCTGCGGTCACGTGACCATCATTCGTCTGCCAATGAGGAGAGTTGAGTCTGTGCTCCATGTGCCTCAGACATGTACTTTGGAGGCCAAGGCTTTGTCAATGGAGTCTAAGCTGGGGGTTATTTGCTCTGTGCAGCGTTGGTGACAGTCACTCATTTCTCACATGCACCTCTGGAACAATGTTCTCATTGGGAAGTTTACAGGCAGGCTCCCAGGGATGGATACCTTTGGCTGGCAGGGTCTGTTGTGCCTGTGGCTGCTGCCTGCCCTGGATTATGTAGCCGTTTCCATTATGTTGTAGGCTTGTGAGGAGAAACAAGCAGAAAAAAAAATTGGTTTATGAATCAGCAGCCAAGATGGTCTGTGACCAGTGTGTGGTTTAAATTGGGGCTTTATAAGATGGAGCCAGAACTCAGCCAGATGTTAGGGGCTCACTGTCCCGAGCGTGCACACACAGTTACGTGTACCATCCCTCCAACACACACGCCCATATCTTCAACACACATGTGGATCCATGTGAACTGAATACCCATAGTCTCATGCACACAAGCGTATGTACAGCTGTACTTACGCCCACTCAGAACTTCTCTTGTACACACATGTACTCCAGACACCCACGTGTGCATTCACAGATTGTCCTGATAATTGAGGACAGTGTCCCTGTATCCTCAAACTGTCCGTATACACTCACACACATTGGTATCTGTAGTGAGCGTTTTCGTTTCTTTCTTTTTATTTTATTTAAGATTTATTTATTTGTTATTTATAGGAATACACTGTAGCTGTCTTCAGACACAGCAGAAGAGGGAGGGCATCAGGATCCCATTACAGATGGTTGTGAGCCACCATGTGGTTGGTGGATGTTGAACTCAGGACCTCTGGAAGAGCAGTTAGTGCTCTAAACCGCCGAGCCATCTCTCCAGCAAGTTTTGGTTTCTTTGAAAACATAGTTTTATATGAAGATGCTCGTGTTTTGATCCCAGATGTGGGCTATGCAGCTGCTTCTCTTTGTCCACAGCTGTTACCTATGATTGTCTCGTGCTCTGGTGGGGTGGGGTGGGGGGGCATGATTTTTGCCACCTGCAGATAGTTTAATTCTGGGAACTCTGGAGAGGGCACTAACTGCGAGAACCCGAGGGGGCCTGTGATGGCTGCTGCTCTCCCACTGCTGTTGCGTTTGCTATTGCTGGATTGCTGGATATGCTGACAATGAAGATTAGACTTGCCCTAAGGAACCAGACAACCTTAATCAGCAGGAAGTAGTCTATAGAGGTCTACGCCCCCTTTCCTCTCTAACCTTCTTTCTCTCCTACCAAATGTTGCAGGGCTGGAAGGGATTAGGGTGAAATAAGGCCCAGAAAGGAAGCAGAGGTATAAGAACCCAATAAAATAATATATACACCAAGAAGCATCTGCTCTCCCCACTCCACCCCCAGCAGGTGAACCTGATTCAGACACGAGTGCTTCATGGGCTCCTGGGACCCTCTGCCCTGCTCAGAGTACAGGGTAGAGACCTCATTCATTGGTCCTCTTCTCCAGTATTTACCCATAGGCTTTTCTGACACTGTGCTGAGAGACAGAAGTTCTCCCCAAAGGACAGCTTCCAGGGAACAGAATAAAGCAGGCCATGTTTGAGATCTAGACACATGTACGTCTTGAAGGAAAGGTCCAGTAAGGGAGTATAATTTTTCAGAGCGAGAAAAGGGAAGACAAAGGGACAGTTGGTGTGGCCTGGAAGGGTCTGAACAGTGAATGTGGAACTTGAGAGATGTGGTCTGGATGGTGAGGAGTCAGCGGGGGCGCTACGGCAGATGGACTGCCATAGCGGTTGCTTCATGGCGGGGTTGGCGACAGGTATGGGAGGCAGCCCTGGGTTGAGTCTGTCAAGGCTAGACACCCCTCTGTCTTCCCCTTCACTTCTAAACACCTTACTGTCCCATTAGGATGGGGTCTGAAAATGTTACTAACTTAGCGGCCTTTGGTGGTCTGTGCAGTGACCCTGGTTCTATGCCTTAGCTTCCCAGTAGGGCCAACCCTGTCCTGGGGTTTCTTGAGCCCTGTCCTAGCAACGTGGAGGTTGTGACTTGTGTATTGTCCCTCCGAGGCTGTTTCTACTGAGTCCCTTCTCTCACCCAGTCTTCATCCCAAGGGTTTTATTTCCCGCAGTGTACAGCTCTCATTCTGCCCTCTGATAAACACGGCGCCCAGGCGCACGCGTGCATGTGACACAGGGGCTCTCCTGGATCTTGTCAGGGTTCCTAGATGACCAGAGAAATTGGTATGCTCTACAAAAACAGGGATATTAGCACAGGAATAACCAGCCAAGCCAGGACACCAGTCTGTGAGAGGAGCCAGTGACATATCACCAACGGGGGGAGTGGAGCAGGGAAAGCAGTTTAATGAAAGGTTTATTTATTTAACCAGATTGTCCCTAACTGGCCAGCTGCCCAAGTAATGACACTGAGACTTATCTTTATTTATGTACCTCAGGCCTTTGCTTGGGCTATTTCCCAACTAGCTCATGTAATTCAATTAACCTATTTGTTCTCATCTGCATCCTGCCACGTGGCAGTTCCTCCATATCTGGCTGGCAAATCTCCCAGCTCTGACTCTTTCCCAGAGTTCCTGTCTCTGCCTAGATGTTTCGGCTTTCCTCTCCTGCTTTGCTATAGGCTGTTCAGCTCTTTATTAAAGCAATCAGAAGGTGATGGGGAAGATAACACAAAACTCTGAGACAGGTGATGCTTCATAAAAATAACAGTACCAAAGTTCAGCCTGTACTCAAATCTCTGCCGGTTCAGAAACACAGCCTTTACACAATGCACAAGAGATTTTCCCAACACAAAAATGCCCATTAAATAACTATATTAAGGTCCTGCGTTCTGTCTGGGCTCTGTCACAAGTACTCAGCTCTGTTACTGGAGTGCCAGGCAGTGCAAGCCAACCTGTGGACAAGAAGCCAATGAAAGTTGATTACAAAACAGATAAAGGCCCAAATTACCCTGAGGATAGCATAAAGAATTTGAAGCAGACAAACAAAGAAACAAAATCTCTGTCTTTTATCTGGAGAGTCTAATCTATTTATGTTTATTGTAATTGCTGATGTAGTTGAATTTACTTCAGAATTTCTTTGCTTTCTACACTCCCTTCAAAAAACTACATTTTAGTGTGTGTATGTGTGTGTGTGTGTGTGTATGTGTGTGTGTGTGTGTGTATGTGTGTGTGTGTGTGTGCATGTGCCTGTACCTGTGCACATGTATGTTTATGTGCTGGTGTGTATGTATATGTGTGTATGCACATGTGTGTCTGTGTGTGTATACACATGCTACATGTATGTAGGTCAGAGGACAACTGGTTCTCTTCTACCATGTGAGTTCTAGGGATTGAACTCAGGTCATCAGGCTTGGTGGCAAGCTCTTTTCTTCCATAAGCCATCTTGCCTGCCCCCTATACATCCTGAAAAATCCTGTCCGTTTGCATTTACATTGATGTTATTTTTTTTTTAATTTTAGTTTCTTCCTTGGGTCAGAATCTCATGGGCAGTCATTCCTTCTGGCGAGCTATAAGATTTCAGTTGGAGCCTTTGTGTGATCTGGGCTGATGACCTCTGTTCTCCTTGTAGAGAAGATCAGGTGGCTTCCATTTACCTGTAGGATTTGTTTAGGGCTCTAACTTGACCCATCTGGTGCCAACTTCTGAAGCTCTGTTCCTTTGGCTACTGAAATCTTCCTCTTGACATCTCTACAGATGTCTGTTGAGTTTCCTTTGGGGTATCTGTCACTGGCAGAGGCCCTTTCTCTTTGCTTAAGGAAGTGGGAGTTGATGGGAACACAAGCTGAGTTCTGGTAGCTGTGCATGATTCTAGAAGTTCTACCCACTCTGCCTCCTGCTGCTGCTGCCTGCTCTGCCCATGTCTTCTTGAGGACAAGCACGCCCCCTGACTGCTGTGAGCACCCTCCTCTCCAGAGTGTTCTTAACTTTCACAGAGCCCTTTCTGCAACTCCCTCATGTGGCTCTGTTTCTCTCTTTGTAGCATCCTTGGCCAGAAGCCATTTCTGATGGTGTATGCCAGCTGACAGTGACGTGTCAGGGTGTCAAGCTCTATTGTTTCATTTTTGAAGGACACCTTCAGTTTCACAGGCTTCTCCTTCGGCAGTCAGAGCACGTGTTTCTCATCCTGTGTCTGATATGCTCTTTGCCTTTGTTTCTGTGTTTGTGGCATGCGGTTTCATCTGTGAGTCCATGGCTTCCTCGTCACTTCTGGTTGACAGTCACATATTGAACAAGGTGTGTCTAGCTGGGTTTTGGCTTGGTTTGGTTTGGTTTGAGGAAGATGCACCCTATTTGGGGGTGTTGTGGCGTGCTAAGGATGACACAGCAGTTGCCATCTTGGGACCAGAGCAGCTGTAATTACCTATATGAGACCTTAACAAGATTGGGACAGTGGAGGACTCACAGGATGGCGCATGAGACTTCCTTCCTCTTGGAGGCTGTGTAAGCCCACAACTATTGCTAAGAGGAAGACTCTTTCGTAGTGTAGCTGCCCATCGGTTGCTCGTGCTCCTCGGGAAACTCACTGCTTCACCAAGCTGGCCTGGGCAAGATGATTTCTTTGGTTTGTCATCAGGATTCTGCCGAAGGACAGGTAGACACATCTACCAAGGAAAGTCACCCTAAAGGGGTTCTCTGTGTTTTATGTATTTTTATTTTTGTGGAACCTTTTTTAGACGTTACTTCTTTGTTTCTTCTGTCCAGTTCCTTGTCTCCTCTTTGGTCCTCACTGCCCGGCTCCTCTTCTCTTCTCCCTCACACCTCCCCTTCCTGTCCCTTTATTCTCCTCCCCTCCAGTCCTCCCTTCCTCCCCACCATCTCCTCTCTTCTTCTACCTCCTTCCCCGCTTCTCCCCTCCTTTTCCTTCCTCCTCTCCTCTCCTCTCCTCTCCTCTCCTCTCCTCTCCTCTCCTCTC
>NW_021604682.1:0-15490 GCF_004785775.1 Grammomys surdaster | reverse complement strand
TCCTCTCCTCTCCTCTCCTCTCCTCTCCTCTCCTCTCCTCTCCTCTCTGTGACACTACTTGTTATCAGGGTTATTAAAGGTCAGAACCTAAGCCCTGGTAGCCCCAATAATTCAGATGTGGCTGCCCAACCTCATAAGCCCATGAAACAAACAAGTAATAATAAAAATCAGAAAAAGGAGATTGACTCAATGTGGCCACATTGGAAAGAAGGACAGAGAGATCCAGTGACTGCCCCCTCCTTCCAGCCCATCGTCCAGGTCCTGACATGAGGGTAAGGTTTAGACAGAAGACAAGTGGTACACATAATTAAGCAGTCCTGATCAAAGTCTGGTCCTGCCTGTAGCGGCACACTATCATTATCTCAGCTTCAGCCCGTCTTAGAAGATGGTATGAGAGGTTGTTCCTATGAGCTCCCTTCTTGGGAGACAAGTTCCCATCTGTCTGGCTCCAGGCTTTAGCTATTTATTTTCTAACAAGAGATTCCCAGGGAATTCCAGTTTCCTTGGGCATCTTGTTTCCACAGGCCAGATAGCTAAAGGGAGACATGGGCATCTCTTAGAATATTCTCGCTCCTTTCGGGCATGCTAATTACACACCTCCATCCACAGATGATGATCCAGTTTCCCAGAGTGCCTTGAAGTTTTTGTCTTTGTCCCCGCCTGCCCTGACTATGTTTCTCTTTGTATTTACAGTTTGATGACTTCTATCTGACCCGTCTCCCCATCCAGTGAGCCCACCTTTGGCTACATCAAGTGTATCCTTGAGCACATGAAGGAGTTCATCTTTCATTGCACGTCTTGGCTTTGATTGTATTCATTTGACTCTTAGTTTCCAGTCCTCCTCTGTTCACCCACCCACAAGTAACATTTGAACACTAATGGGAGATATTTTAGAGTTACACACCCATGTCATTACTTTTTTTAAGAAAAGATTTATTTATTTATTTTATGTATATGAATGTACATGGTAGCTGTCTTCAGACACACCAGGACAGGGCATCCAATCCCATTACAGATGGTTGTGAGCCACCAAGTGGTAGCTGGGAATTGAACTTGGGACCTCTGGAAGAGCAGTCTCTTAACTGCTGAGACATTTCTCCAGCATCTGATTTTTGATTTGCTCTGGGTTTTGTTTGTTTGTTTGTTGTTGTTTTTTTTTACAATGGATTTGGATGATTGGGTTTTCCTTGCTTTCTTTTGGACTTCTCATACTCTGATTGGATTGAACTGTGGTGAAAACAGCATAGTGAATCTCCTCTCCCTCAGTAGCTTTCGTCAGTCCTCCCTGTGCAGGTGGCTGTTACAATGTTTACTTTCCTTGTAACAAAAATTCAGATTTCTGTGATCTTGCCCTAGTGGCTTGGGCTTGGGTGCTGGGGAGCTCAGTAGTGTTACCCTACACTAGTTTTTAGGTGTTCTGCACCAGATACCTGGTCACTGACTCTGTTCCTGATTCTCATCTTCCTGGGGAGGCTGACTTGCTCAATGGAATCCCAATGAGGCCCTCTGGGTTTCACAACTGATGGATCTTTTCATGCTTTCTGCTCATGCTGGGCCAGCAAAGTCTCCTGATTCCCTGATGCTGTTGTGAGTTTGAGGTAGAAATTCCCTGCCCTGCCTGCTGTGACTATACTTAAGGTGGTTCATGAGGCTTGGGGTCTAGAACTGTTTTCCACCCCAACCCACAGGATGACTCCATTGTCTTCTGTTTCTTCCCCCCAATGGGAGTCTTAGGAAGTGGGGCAGCTGCTTCAGCTCACTCCTCAAACCAAGACCACGCATCCTCAGTGCAGCAGAGAAAAAGGCTCTCTGAGAGTGACTGCTGTCCCAAATACAGTTACAAATTTTCAAGGAAAGAACATTAAAAGCCTATGGAGGGACTAGAAAGATGGCTCAGCAGTTAGGAGAACTAGCTGCTCTTGCAGAGGACCCAGGCTGGATTCCAAGCACCCATATGGTGGCGAAACTCCAATTCCAAGAGATCAGGCAACCTCTACTGGGTTTATGAGGTATACAGACATACATGTAAGCAGAACACTTATACACATAAAATAAAAGTTAATCTATTTTTTTTTTAAAATATAGGCACTTGAGAGCCTAAGGCAGGCAGATCTTTGTGAGTTCAAGGTCAGCCTGGTGTACATAGTCAACTCTAGTCCAGCCAAGGCTGCACAGTGAGAACTTGTCTCAATCTCCACCTTGAAAAGTATATGAGAATAAAAGAAAGCACAAGCTGTATGGAAAGCAATTTATTTGGCTCAAAGGATACAGAGAGATAATAGGTAGGAGTCAGGACATCCCTGGGGGTTGTTGGACAGGGGCAGGAAGAAACTGGATTATTCTTCTACACTGTCTGTCCATTGTTCCAGAGTGGGTGGGACATGCTTCCCACCTTCCTCACAGAGGACAGGTGTTGGGAGGGGACAGATGTGTCCCATCTGGCAGCAGCTGGTTTGGAGACACTGTTCAGCAGCAGGAGGGGCTGCTACAGGTGACAGGCCTGCAGACCAAGGTAGAGCAGGAGGGCTGGCAGCACCCAGATGACTGGCAGGATGATGTCACACAGACAGGCCGGCAGCTTACAGGCACACACACAGAGGACTGGCAGGAGGGGGCCATGCACACAGTAGGCCTGCAGCTCACAGGTACACAGCAGGTCACCTGGCATCTCACAGGAACACATATGGCAGGCCTGCAGCCCAAGGGCACACAGGCAGGCTGGCAGGGGCTGGACACACAGCAGGCTGGCTGGCAGCCTGAAGAACAACTAGTGTGGCACATGGTGGCAGATCCTGGCTGGTCTGGAGGAGGGTGGGAATGTCTGGCATTCCTTTCTAATGTGGCTTTTATACCCAGCCTTATGTTCCATCTATCCAGAATGCAGTCGGTCTTCCCTGTGGTGTTTCTATTACTTGTTCCTCAGTGACTTGTTATTCTGGGATGCGTCTTCCTGAGTTATGTTCTCCATAAACAACTTTGGCTTGAGGCCAACTTAACATAAACAGGATATACTGGTTTGACTTACATGTATTTTATGCTGCTGTTTCTCAGCCCATCATTGAGCCCATAGAGACACTGGCTGGATTGAGTGTAAGATCCTGTTCTTTCTCATCTAATTCTATCAATGAAGGCCTTGACGTAATACTGTATTTCATCATTATTATTTATTTTGACTCTCCATTGTAAAATGCAAAACTTTAACACAGGGACTGGGAAACTAAGACATATGGCCTAAGTTTGTCATACTTTCTATCTTTGTAAACAAACTTTTATTGGCAACAACATGCCTGTGTGCATATGTGTTGCCAGCTGTTGAGTTCAAAACATTTATCGTCATTTTATGTTAAGGACATAAAATTAGCTAGCTACTGTAGTTTCTTTCCTGTTGTGATAAAACACTGGACAAACACAACTTAAAGGAGGAAGGATTTATTTTGACTTACAGTTTAAGGTACAATCCACCACAGTGGGGAAGTCAACTGAGCAGGAACTTGAAGCAGCCAGTCTGAGAAAGCAGAGAGATGAATGCTGTTGCTGCCCAGCTACTTTCTCCACTTAAACTGCCTAGGGAATGGAACCTCCTACTGTGGACTGCTCTTCCCTCCTTAATGAATGCAATTGAGACAACCCCTCCCAGGCATGCCCAGAGGCTTGTCACAACTCTAGATTTTGTCTACTGACTATACTAACCACTACAGTAACAATTTATAACAACGTGTAACAAAATAACAAGTCTATTGTGTAGTGACTGATGCAGGGATTCATTTGTTCCTTCAGTAAATACAACTGTGTGGTTGCAGAAAGCCCAGAAAGCTTTACAACAGTGTAAATGAGTGACTTCCTGCCCTGGTTCCTTATTCTGTATCCCCACAACCCCAGGGCTGTGGAAGCTGTTGCTGCCTCCTAGGCCCCGTGTGGTCCTGCTACACAGGCTTATACGCGGTATGCTTCCTTCTTTCAAGACCTTCTGTATGCCTGGCTCCTGTGTGCTGACATCAACTTGAGACACAAACTAGAGTCATCTGAAAGGAGGGAACCTCAATTGAGAAGATGCCACCATAAGAATCAGCTGTAGGGCATTTTCTTAATTAGTGATTGATGGGGAAGGGCCCAGCCCATTGTGGGTGGTTTCATCCCTGGACTGGTGGTCCTGAGTTCTATACAAGTTCAGGCTGAGCAAGCCAGGGGTAGCAAGCCAGTAAGCAGCATCCCTCCATGTCCTCTGCATCAGCTCCTACCTCTAGGAAGGATCCTGCCCTGTTTGAGTTCCTATTCTGACTTCTTTCGATGATGAGTAGCAATTTAGAAGTCTAAACCAAATGAACCCTTTCCAGCCCCAACTTGCTTTTTGGTCATGGTGGTTTCAGTAATAGAAGCCCTTAAGACACCCCATTGGGTAGCCTGCTGTATGTCTGTGAGCTATAGGCCCACTGTGTGTTCCTGTGGCCTGACATACCTCAGGTGCCTCCAATCTCCCTGCCCATTTTGCTCTTTAAGCTTTTTCCTGCAGTCCTCTAGCCTGCTACTGAGCCTGCAACGTCTGTAACCATCCCGGGTGAGAGATGGGAACAGTTGCATGATTGCCTTCCCACCAGGCTATCCCTTATGGCTCTGTGTAGACCTCCCAAACCTGAGGACACATGCTGCCTCCTTTGTAACAAAGCCACTAGGCTATGAGAGCAGCAAGTGAGGCCAATGGCTGGCCCAGCATCCTCTGCCTTTGACTGCTAGCAGCAAATATGTAATAAGCATCAATATGTTGTCATTTCCTTGGGGGAGCTCCTGCCCAATAGAGCCTAGCAATGAAACTTTATGTCACCTCCTCGTCCTACAGACACTTACCTGACACCCCAGGGACACTCTGCTGGCCACAGAGAATGACTTTGTAAGTTGTGAATGTCCCCAGTCCAGTAATGATGACAGCAGACTCCCAGGTCTCCCTCTCTGCTAAGGTTTAGACTGTAGCCTTGTGATCGTCCAATGTAAAGTGGCTCACTCTTCCCAGTTCGCCTTTCTTCTTCGAGGAATGCCGACAGAATCAACTTCATGGAGAAAAGATTTATTTTAGTTCATGGTTGCAAAGGTTTTGGTTCTTATTCTTTGGCTTAGCTGATTTGGGACCAGTGGTTGGGAGAGTATCACGGTAGAGGACAAAGCCATTTACCTCCAGACAGACAGTAATCATAGAGAAAGAGGTGGTGAGGAGGGACCAGGGATGGAGCTAGCCTATGGACCCTGTCTCCTTCCTCTCCCGCTTGCTGTACATTCTCGTGTGCCTTGCCACACACTCTGAGACAATGACAGATAACCGTGCACTCAAGCCAAACACTCCTCTCACTACACTGATTCTCTCAGATGCTTTGCTGTGCACCAGAAAGCTGAGCAGCACAGCTGGGAGACCTTCCTCTCTGTCCCCAGGGGATGGCCATTCTCTTTGGGATATTTGAATATCCCAGTGACAGATTCAGGACATGAATAATCCCAGCAAGTGGGAACAGTGCAGCTTCAAATGTTCCTACTGTGTTCAGAGATCCTTCACTTGGGGCTCCTGTTCAACTCTTCCCATAGGGTGTTCAGCTGGGGTAGGATGGACCTTGTCCATCCTTGTCCACAGAGGGGTCTCTGCTCCCATCTGTCCACTTGTCCTGCTCCTCTGTCTTCTGCCTCCGCCTCAACACCAGCTTTCCTGGTTGGTCTAATGACGCTCCCTCATTTGCCTTCCTGGTATTGGTGGTCTGCTGGGAACCCAGTCTTGTCCCTTGTATCACCTCTGGGGGGAGGGTCTTTTCCCCTTGTTCCTCCTCAGCCAGGCCTTAAGGTCCTGAGGCCAGTGGTATCACAGCAGGAGGTCATCCTCACATTCTGGTGATCTGAGGCAGGCTGGGTGGAAACCTCTTTCACAAGAGGCCTCCTGACCTGGAAGCCCCCGCACCTCCCCCACCCTCATCCCACCCCCACCCCCACCCCAGCTTGTGTTCTCTGGATTCTCAGCCAGCAAGCATGCCTAGAGACTCACACACACACACACACACACACACACACACACACACACACACACACGGCTGCCTTAGGTTGGGTCCCAGGGTCCTGACTTGGCATCGGAGAAATCTTTCTGTGTCTGGCTTTACTGGGCAAGGCACATAGGGCCGTGGCGGACAGGGTGTGAAGCCCTAGAAGGTTCCAGAAAATGCACACAGCTCACAGCTCCTGACACGAACACTTTATTGAACACAGCAGTGGACCTGCCACATCTGGTGTGGATGCATGGTCACGAGAAGGGGGCTGCTATCTGTGTCACAGAGGAATTTGTAGGGGGAGGGGCTTGGTAGTACCTTCAAACCCCATCAGGCAGTAGCTGTGTAGCCCCCACTCCATAGTGAGACAACTCTGGTGGCCCCAGGCATCTTCCAGGGGCTCCTCAGAGTGAAGAATTGCTTAGGGACAAAGATGTAGCCTGCAGAGGCTGAGAGACCCAATCTGTCAGCAGCTGGACTTCTGGCGCGAGAGGCCTCAGCAGGCCTGTCTGGAGCAGGCAGGGCGGCACAGCAGGGACACACTGGAGGTTGGGCGACAGCAGCTGGGCTGGCAGGATGACACACAGCAGGAGGAGGTGGGCACACAGCAGGCAGGTCTGCACACAGGGCGGCACAGCAGGGACACACTGGAGCAGGGCTTGCAGCAGACAGGGGCACAGCAGGAGGGCTGGCAGCAGGAGGAGGAGCCAGAGCAGATGGGTGTGCAGCACACAGGCTTGCAGCACACAGGCACACAGCAGGAGGGCTGGCAGCAGCAGGACTGGCAGCTAGACTGCTGGCAGCAGGAGCCAGAGCAGATGGGTGTGCAGCACACAGGCTTGCAGCAAAGGGTCACACAGCAGGGCTGCTGGCAGGGGGAGCAGGTGCAGCAAGCTGTCTGGCAGCTAGCCTGCTGGCAGCATGAGGGTGTGCAGCAGGAAGATTGGCAGCAGGGGCTGGACACACAGCTCACTGGGGTGCAGACGAGGGTCAGGCAGGGGGCTGGGGCACAGCAGCTGGGCTGGCAGCAGCTGGGAACACAGCAACTGGGGGCACAGCAGGGGACACAGCAACTGGGGGCACAGCAAGGAACACAGCAGCTGGGCTGGCAGCAGCTGGGGGCACAGCAGGAGGGCTCACAGCAGCTCTCTGGGCAGTCATCCACCTGCCAGGAGGAGTCAGTACAAGAATCACAGGAACCGGGCAGACAGACCCGGCTGTTGTAGCTCAGGTCACTGGAACAGACAGACATGGTGGAGGTGGCCATGGCGGGCAGGTCTAGTAGGAGCTGAGAGTCTTTGTGTGAGTGTGTGTGTGTGAGTGTGTGTGTGTGAGCAGCTGGCTGTTAGCTTTTATACCTCCCTGAACCTGTGTTGTCCCAGTGAGAAACTTCTCAGGCTTTCCTTCCTGTTTGCTGGAGCCTCCTTTATTAGCGCTGTGTGCATGCCTATGTGTTTTTTGTTTGGACTGTGCTGAAGGCCTGGAAAACATTTGAGGCCACTTCCCCTGTGGGGTGTCATATGTGAGCAGGGCTCCATGGCAACGAGTATTTGTTATCCTGATATTGCTAATTATTATTATTGTCTCAAACATTTTAAAACAAGCAGAATGAAAAACACACGCCTTCCATAATACAAGTCATTCAGTGGAGTGTGGACAGGTACTCTGTTCCTCCTCAAATGCTAGCAAGACCCAAGTCTTACACAGCAGGGTGTACACAGAGGCTTGTTGGCAGAGGGCTGTGTGTGCTCCCTGAACCCTGTGTGTGCTTTGTGAGGGAGACAGTGCTCGGGTAGGGTTTGATGTCTTCTTTTATGGTGTCCAATCCTCCTGAGATCTCAGTATTTCCAATGAGACCCTGAGGTTTTTCTATTGTCATTTTTTCACATTGTTCCAAGGCCAGAGGCTTTACACCTGCAGTGGTCACACTTCAGAGGCTCCTGGTCTACCTGCCTGCCCCATGATGGATAGTCTGGCTAGGTATAGAATTCTGGGTTTGGATCCAGGCAGCGGTGGTGCATACCTTTAATCCCAGCACTAGGGAGGCAGATGCAGGCGGATCTCTGAGTTTGAGGCCAGTGTGGTCTACAGAGTGAGTTCTAAGACAGCCAGGGCTACATAGAGAAAAACTTTGTCTCGGAAAACAAGCAAGAAAGCAAAAATTCTGGGTTTGAACCAGTGTCTCTCAAGGCACAGGTGACAATACTTATTCTGGGTTCCATGTTACTGAGCAGAGGCAAGTGGAGTTTCTCCACGGTTCAGCTGCCTTTCAACTTCTGTTTCTTGTTCCCTTCCTGAATGCTGGGCTTGTTCTAGAATGCCTGTGTCCCAGCTATGTGTTGCTTTATGTACTACGGATACTTTAGTATGAACTTTCATCTCAGGATTATCTTAAAACCCAATTCTCCCTCCCATGGCTTTTCCTTCCAAGACTCTAGAGATGGTGCCTTCTTGTGTAAGCCGTCAGCACGTCTTGATCCCCCATTTTCCTCTTTTTATCCTTCATACTCTTCCTTGTGAGATTGTCCTAGTTCCATTTCCAGACACATTCTGCCACTAGAGAGTCATTTTAACTCTCTATGAAATTAAGATTCTGTGGACACTCCAGGTAGACTCACCCCTCCCAGTGTGGCCTCAATGGGACATGTCTGCCATCTCCTGTCTGGATCAGTCTTTGAAGCCACCATGACAGATCTGTGTATCCCATAGCTATGCAGAGAGGGCTGGCTTCCCTTCTGAGGCATGGCTGGGTGTTCTCTTGGGTTGCTGGGAGCAGCAGGGTATACCTGCAACTATTTATTTCCTTTTTTTTTTTTAAATCTTTTTGAGACAGTAGCACTTATAGTCCAGGATGGCCTTACTATGTAGCCAAGGTTTGCCCTGAACTCTTGATCCTCTTGCCTTCACATCCCAGAACTGTGTTACCATCTTGGGCTTATGACTGGATTAGTCTTCTGGTAAACTCATCTGTTTCTAGAACCTTGTATCCTTTCTGTAGTCAGCCCCACACCTCCAATTCCCAGCATTGTGATGGTTTCCTCAGCTCTGGTCTCACGAGTCCTTTCAGCTTCTTATCTTAGTCTGAGTCTCCCGTCCATTCCTGGGACTCCATCCTCCCTGGCTCCTGATGCTCTCTCCTGCCTTCCCTACCCTGGTTCCCAGCTCCCAGCTTCCAGCTTTCCTGATCTGCATCTTAGCTCCCCTGCACCCCTGCACCCCCCAACATCCCCACTTCAGCCATACCACACGCTATGCCCATCCTGTAGCCTGCTGGCAAACACCCTCACCTATGTGCTCCTGTTTTAGTTTCTAAGAACTTTGGGTATCTTCCTCCTTCACTCCTACCTTCCCTCTCCCTTTCTCCCTCCCTGTCCTCATTCTCTAGGATAGCTTCCTGCTCTTGGTTCACAACCTCCTGCGTCTACCAATTTTACTTTCCAGAAGTTGGAAAACTCCAAGATGAAAAATTGCAGGAAAAACGATGCTGGCTGCTGAGGTGAGGTCTGTTGCTATGTTTCACCATGATAACACTGAACCCCAAGATCTGGTTGCCTGGGAGCTGAGAAGATCCTCATGCACACCAAGTGATGCTGTGTGACCTTGTTTCTTAATGTAAAAGTAGAAAAAGATGCTGAGAGCCTGTCGCCAGGCAGAGGAGAGGTAGGCGAGGTCTCAGTTTCTGGGTTTGAGGTCGGAGGCAGGACCACGGGAAGGGATGGAGAAGGTGGAGAGAGGAGAAGACACCATAGGGTAGATGAGTCATGGAAATCTGGCCATGAGAGCTGGCCAGTTGGAGTAAGAGCAGCCTGGGAAGAACATGATAAATTATATCTCAGGGTTATTGATAGGAAAGTAAGCAAAAATAGCTTAGAGGGTAGATATCTGGCCAGCTCTGGTGCTTTAAAAGCTTATTATGAATATAAAAGTTTTATGTCTTTTGTCTGGGAACTGAATGATCTGAAGTGGGGTAGAAACCTCCAACTTGAAATTAAATATTTACTACAACAGCAGATTTTTAAAATTTTTTTATTATGGTACATTGTTGTAAGTATTCCTGTTGGCACATGGTTCATCTTCCGAGGCTAGCTTCCTCGGAGGTGACTCGGGGCTGGAGGGACTCTCAGGCTGATGCTCAGCCTTGCTCAAGGTGTCAGGTGTTCGTGGGTGTCTTGAGGTGCTGTCCCACTCCCTGGACTGTGTGCTATCACCTGCCCACTCATGCATCTTCCTGCTCTGACTTGCCCAAGTCCTTTGATGGCTACCAAGTTTGTGGCAAGAGTCCCAGTCACTTGGTCATGTTGCTGAAGTGACCCCAGCACAGGAGACTCTGTGGGAGGTGGCTTGTCTGTCCCTTGCTGGGTTAGAGGTTGCAGGTCCCTGTTCCAGAGGGCATCCCGTGATGATCTCTGGCTTGGCCTGGCCTGGTGCGGGGGTCTGGGCCAAGGGGACAGAGTACGAGCAGGAAGGAGGAATTGGTTTCACTGCCTCTGCTGTTGCCTCTGCTGAGCTGGTCCCAGCTGTGCTTGTGAGGTGGTGAGGTGCCAGCTAGCTAGCAGGGAAGGGAGGGTCCTGAAGGCACTTTGGGAGAGCAGATCTCTTCCCAAGTGCTACAGCTCTTGCGATAGAAACTCTCGGACAACTCTCGGATGATTTCCTGCACACCTTTACTTCTCCTGAATAGGGTCTTTATACACAGTTTTGGGGTGGGTTAGAGTCTGACAGCAGATAACCCCTATTGGCTTGGTCTGAGAGCTTGGGGATGCCTCATCTACATGTGGGAGAGCCTGAGGCACTATTCCTACATGACCGGTGGCCATAGACGTCTCTGTGGAAGGAGCTGTGGGGGGCTGAGACTGAGTGAAAGGAGCCAGGAGCGACTCCAAATGCCTTCCGTCCCATTAGGGTCCAGGGTTCGAGGCCTGTGCTCAAACAGGCACCCAGCTGATTCTCACAGCCCACCGCCCCACAAGAGGTGACATCCATCTTGGGCACCTGAGGTGGGTTAATGGTTCTTCTTTAGGATCAGCACAGTCATCTGAAGATCTCTGGTACCCACAGCCATTCTCTAAGCCCTGATCTGTGACTATCAGGTTCAACTTCAGAGTTTACCTTCAGCATTAAGGGTATGTGTCTATGGATCCTATGTTCTCAGTGTCCTGGCTAAGATGAAGGGTGAGGCTGTTAGCCGCAGGGACCCAATGATGACCTGTGGCTCCTACTAGGTGGTTTTTCTGAGAAATGCTTGGTTCGCCATGGAGCCACCACTTAAAAAGTATGGTCAAGGGTATCAGAACATTCCTACAACATTTGGTTGTCATCAGTGTGTGCCTTAGCTCACCCCAGGTTCCTTGTCCTTGAGTGATCCTTCCGTCCTTCTCTGGCCCACCTCAGGCACCCACTGTCATGGTGTGGTGATTTTGAATATGCTTGGCCGAGGTAGTGGCATTATTAGGAGGTGTGGCCTTGTTGGAGTAGGTGGCCTTGTTTGAGGAAGTGTGTCACTGTGAGGGTGGGCTTTTGAGACCCTTCTCCTAGCCATGTGAGAGTCAATCTTCTCCTAGCTGCCTTCAGAACAAGAGGTCAGACTCTAATGCCATGCCTGCCTGATGCTGCCATGCTCCCACCTTGATGATAAAGAAATGAACCTTTGAACCTGCAAGCCAGCCCCAATTAAATGTTGTCCTTATAAGAGTTGCCTTGGTCATGGTGTCTGTTCATAGCAGTAAAACCCTAAGTAAGACACATCGTTTAGGTACGGAATATCCCCAGAAGCTCATGTGTTGAACGGCTGTTATCCAGTTGATGATAGTGTTTGGGGAGGTAGATGAAGCATTAGGTTATTGGCCTTACTAGAGGAAGTAGGCCACTGGGGGGAGGCCTTTTGGGCTTCTTCCTGCCCTTCCTCCTTTCTGCTTCCTATCTGTTATAAAGGGAGCAGTCTCAGCTCCACGTTCGGGTTGTGTGGCTTTCTGTCTTATCACAGGCTCAGACCAGGGTAAGAGCTGGACCCTCTGGAACCATGAGTCAAGAGAACATTACCCACCCCCTGATCCTACATACCATCCTTAGCTCGCTATGCTGATATTTGTATCAGCATTCACTGAGCAGTCTGGATGGTCTGCATCCCTGCTGTCCATTCCCAGAAGTCCCTCTTCTGTGTTTTCCACATGGGACCTCATGTCATCTCATCCAGCACGATGTTTCCAAGGTGAATCCACCTGCTAGCCTCCTCTATGACTGCGATGTCCCCTGTGTGCACAGCCAGCACACATCTCTCCACTCTCCTTCTGTGGACATTTGAGTAATTTCTTGTAGTCTGATAGTGGTACAGACCTGAGTGGACACTGCTCTCTATCAATGGATGGATGTTCTTGTTTCTCCTAGCATGAAGCCTGGGGCTGGCCCGACAGAGGTCTAGGGTCAGCTTGTGATTAGAAGCTTTGGGCTTTGGAAACTGTCTTCCAATATGGCCACACCAGGAGACAGGGGACACACTCCCTGGGTGCTGGAGGGTATTCCTCTGGCATACTGGTCACCAGGCAGGTGAGGCCCTGTGTTTTGGGCATGAGCATGTAGGGGTGAGAGGGACAGACAGAGGTCCCAGTGAATTCTTCCCTTTCTCCCTTCTGTTCCAACCCCATGGTCATCATGGCACCAAAGAGGGCCAGACATATGTTGGGTATGACTTCCAGTGAGGTTGGGCCTTACCTGTTGGCCATTCAACAACAACAACAACAATATGCTGTGGTCATCATCCCTTTGGGACCTCTTATCTATAGGCATATAGATTTGCCCCTAAGAAAGTAGACAAGGCTGTGTCATTTGCTCTCTGGTGCTGGGATGTCTCAGTGGTTATCTTGGGTAGTCTTCTGAGTGGGGAAAGGGAGGTGGCCCCTGAGGACAGGTGTACTGTGTGTGAGGACCTAAGACTGCTGGCATAGCTGGTGATACCTCATATGTCAGTTACTCTTTTTGCTGCTGTAACAAAATGCCTGTCAGGAAGCAACTTAATAGAAGAAAAGGTTCATTCTGACTCACGGTTCCCAGGGGCACACTCCATCACAGTGGGGTCAGCACAGTGGCAATGAACATGAGACGGCTGTGTTGCTTGTGCCCTGGACTACTAACCGCCCAACCCTACTTGCCCTTGGGGGTCGGAGGTGAGGTGGTGCACACTTAATGACACAGACCCCGGGAGCAGGTGAGAAACCGCAGCAAGCTCATCTGAACACTACTGCAGTCTCCCTTAATATTCTCTAGTCATGCCCCACTGGTCCCAAGAAAGCATCTCTTCTAAACAGCAGTTCCCAATTGGCTGGCATTGTCTACACCAGCGATCCTTGGTCTCTCAGCCAGTCCTCAATGAGGTCCTCCTGCAGGAGATGCGTCATTAACTCTGTTGCCCCTCACCTCCAACCCCCAAGGGCAGGTAGTCTAGGGCACAGGCAACATGGCTGCTCAAGAAGCAGAGAGAGAGAGAGAGAGAGAGAGAGAGAGAGAGAGAGAGAGATTGAGATTGAGAGAGGGTGGGGGAATGCCCATATTCAGCTTGCTTCCCCCCTTTTTTTTAATCCAGTCCTGGACCCCAGTGCATCGAATGGTGCCTCTCATTTAGGGTGGGCATTCCCATCTCAGTTAATCTGGTCTAGAAACTCTCTCCCAGTCATGCTGTCTTAGTCACCGATCTATACTGTGAAGAGACCCATGGCCAAGGCAACTTATAGAAGAAAGCATTTTGTTAAGGGCTTGCTTATAGTTTCAGAGGCTGAGTCCATGGCCCTCATGGCGGGGAGCGTGGCAACAGGTACACAGGCGTGGAACAGAAACAGCAGCTGAGAGTTTGCGACTCAATCCACACAGAAAGGGCAAGACTGGGCTGGACTTGGACTTTGGAAACCTCAAGGCCCAGCCCACAGTGACCCACCTCCTCCAACATAGCCACACCTCCTAATCCTTCACAAAACAGTTCCACTATCTAGAGACCAAGCATTCAAATATATGAGCTCATGGAGACCTATCCTAGTCCTCTGTGGCCAAGGGTAGAGGGGTGAGAATGGCTGGAGCAGTGGAAAAGCAGCTTGTGAGGAAGAGGACCCCAGAGGAGGACTTGGGGTCAACATATTGACAATTTGTTTCCATGGTGATAACAGGGCCTGTCAAGTTGACGTTATTAACCACCCCACTCCACCCAGCATCCACTCAAGTGGTCCCTGTGCTCCAGCAGGGTGGGATGTTGGATCTGGAATGCCAGGCACCAAGACAGGACATTAGCTCCATACTGTGTAGGGTAGCTTCTTGAAAAGGCTCCAGGGCTGCAGGAATGGTGTTGGAATCTAGGAAGGCTATATTGGCAGGAGACATCTAAAAGACTGTACATGGCTGGCAATCTTGGGGCCTCAGAGCCCTAGCTGGAGCCGGAGCCCAGGTTGAGATGTGGACCCTGGGGAGGGTAGAGCTTCAGGGAGAGATGGAGACAGAATGGGCACTGGCGTAGAGGGCTGGTCCCCCAGGGGAGACTGCAGATGTTGGTTCCTATCCGAGGGTCTTTGTTCAGGTGGACACCAGCCCTGAGGAGCAGCTGTGGGGCTGGGAAGGACATACGACTCAGGGGTCCATGGCTACCCGGTTGTCACTTTCCCCCACAGTCCTACCCTCAGATACCAAGTAGCTACTCTGAGAAGAGCCAGGTGGTACCCTTGAGCTGGGCCCCATTTGTAGCACAAAGTCTGGACCCACCATGCCCACCCACTCCTTGAAACACACAAGACACGGGTCATTAGGAGACAGAAGCAGGTTTAAAGATTTATTTGTGTTTTTAAATTTTAAGTGTGTGTGTGTGTGTATGTTTGCACCTGTGCTTGCACACGCTAGTACAAATGAGTGCAGGTGTCTACAGAGGCCAGAGGAGGGCAGCAAATTCCCTGGAAAAGGAATTATAATTCACAACAGGCACCGTTTGTTCAGTGGGGACAGGACTCGGGTCCTTTGCAACAGTGTGTGTGCTCTTAATTACTGAGACATCTCTCTGGCCCCTAAAGGCAGGCTTATCAGGATATGTGCAGTGACAGCCTTGTTAAGGCTAGGGCTGATGGACTTGGGACTCATGACTTGGGGTCTAAGACGGCAATGGAGTTCCATTCAGAGAGCCTCAGGGAAGGGCTCGGAAGCTAGTGACCCAATGGGTGGCCATGACTGATCTTCTGTGGTCAAGGCTAGAGGATGAAAAAGGCTAGAGCAGGCAGGGGGTGGGGGTGGGGAGAGCAGCCTGCACTACAGAGTACTTCAGATGAAGACTTGGGGTCAGCAGCTGGACTTCTGACCACAGCAGGCCTGTCTGGAGCAGGCAGGGCGGCACAGCAGGGACACACTGGAGGCTGGGCGACAGCAGCTGGGCTGGCAGGATGATCCACAGCAGGAGGAGGTGGGCAAACAGCAGGCAGGTCTGCACACAGGGCGGCACAGCAGGGACACACTGG
>NW_021604681.1:3009655-3049160 GCF_004785775.1 Grammomys surdaster | reverse complement strand
ACATAAGAGAATGCTTGAGGATACACGGCATGGTATACTATTATTCAGAAGAGCATATCTAATGTCACCTTTGGAATATTGTGTGAGTTTCCTTAGGTCAAAGACAGTGGTTCATATTCCCCCGTGCAGAGGTGGACAAGATTCAAGGCCACATTTTTGGTGAAGGGAAGGCCAGAGACCGAGTTCTCTCAGGCACTTCAAAAAACAAGGTGTGTGAAGTATCTGGGCAACAGAGGAGTTCTGAGAACCTCTTTAGAATCCAAAACCTTGCTCCTCAGAGACTGTGAGGGCTAGACAATCACTTGTGTATTGTGCTTTGGAAAGAACAATTGATAAAATCTGAATAGAGCATAGAATGCATGGAATGATATTACAGATAGTATGCTGTATTTTTTATTTTTATTTTATTGAATATTTTATTTACATTTCAGATGTTATCCCCTTACCCCATTCAGCCCCCCCCGGAACCCCCTATCCCATCCACCCTCCCCCTGCTTCTATGAGGGTATGCCCCCACCCATCCCCCACTCCCACCTCCCTACCCTCAAATTCCCCCACAGTAGGCGTCCAGCCTTCATGGGACCAAGGATCTCCTCTCTGACCATGCCCGACAGGGCCATCCTCCCTTACATATACAGCTGGAGCCATGGGTCCCTCCCTATATGCTCCCAGGCTGGTGGTTTAGACCCTGGGAGCTCTAGTTGGTTGGTATTGTTGGTTGGTATTGTTGCTCTTCTCATAGAGCCACAAACCATTTCAGCTCCTTCAGTCTTCACTCTAACTCCTCCATTGGGAACCCCTTGATAAGTTCAATGGTTAACTGTGAGCATCCACCTCTGAATATGACAGACTCTGGCTGACCTTTAAGGACACAGCTATATCAGGTTCCTGTCAGCATGCACTTCCTGACATTGACATCAGCGTTTAACTTTGGTGACTGCACATGGGATGGATACTCAGACGGAATGATCT
The DNA here is from genome assembly GCF_004785775.1 of Grammomys surdaster. Lineage (NCBI taxonomy): Eukaryota > Metazoa > Chordata > Mammalia > Rodentia > Muridae > Grammomys > Grammomys surdaster. Next base: position 3,048,188 of record NW_021604681.1, on the reverse strand, counting down.
CCAGATAGCCCCCTCCTTCAGTTTCTGTCCTATACTTTGTCTCCATATTTACTCCCTTGAGTATTTTGTTACTCCTTTGTATGAAGGACTGAAGCACTCCCACTTGGTTTTTCTTCTTCATGAGCTTCATGTGGTCTGTGAGTTGAATCTTCGGTATTTCAAGCTTCTATGCTAATATCAAATATTCATTGAGTGAATACCTTGTGTGTTCGTTTGTGATTGGGTTACCACACTCAGGATGATATTTTCTAGTTCCATCCATTTACCTAAGAATTTCTCGAATTCATTGTTTTTAATGGCTGAGTAATAGTCCTTTGTGTAAATGTACCACATTTTTTATATCCATTCCTCTATTGAAGGACATCTGGGTTCTTTCCAGCTCCTGGCTATTATAAATAAGGCGGCTATGGACATAGCTGAGCATATGTCCTTGTTATATGTTGGAGCATCTTCTGGGTATATGCCCGGGAGTGGTATAGCTGGGTCCTCAGGTAATGCTATGTCCAATTTTCTGAAGAACCACCAGACTGATTTCCAGAGTGCTTGCACCATCTTGAAATCTCACCAACAATGGAGGGGTATTCCTCTTTCTCCACATCCTTGCCAGCATCTACTATCGCCTGAATTTTTGATCTTAGCCATTCTGACTGGTGTGAGGTGGATTCTCAGGGTTGTTTTGATTTGCATTTCCCTGATGACTAAGGATTCTGAACTTTTTTTTAGGTGTTTCTAGGCCATTCGAGTTTCCACAATTGAGAATTCTTTGCTTAGCTCTATACCTCATTTTTTAATAGGGTTATTTGGTTGTCTGGAGTCTAATTTCTTGAGTTCTCTGTATATATTGGATATTAGCCCTCTATCAGATGTGAGGTTGGTAAAGATCTTTTCCCAATCTGTTGGTTGCCGTTTTGTCCTATTGACAGTGTCCTTTGCCTTACAGAAACTTTGCAATTTTATGAAGTCCCATTTGTCAATTCTCGATCTTAGAGCATATGCCATTGGAGTTCTGTTCAGGAACATTTCCCCTGTGCCCAAGTATTCGAGGTTCTTCCCCACCTTCTCTTCTATTAGTTCCAGTGTATCTGGTTTTATGTGGAGGTCCTTTATCCATTTAGACTTGAGCTTTGTACAAGGAGATAAGAATGGATCAATTTGAATTCTTCTAAGTGCTGTCCTCCCGTTGAACCAGCACCATTTGTTAAAAATGTTGTCCTTTTTCCACTGGACAGTTTTAGCTCCTTTGTCAAAGTTCAAGTGACCATAGGTGTGTGGGTTCATTTCAAAGTCTTCAACTGATCTTCCTGCCTGTCTCTGTACCAATATTACGCAGTTTTTATCACTATTGCTCTGTAGTACAGCTTGAAGTTAGGGATGGTGATTCCTCCAGAAGTTCTTTTATTGTTGAAAATAGTTTTCACTATCCTGAGTATTTTGTTATTCCAAATGAATTTGAGAATTTCTCTTTCTAACTCTGTGAAGAATTGAGTTGGGATTTTAATGAGGATTCCATTGAGTCTGTAGACTGATTTTGGCAAGATGGCCATTTTTATTATATTAATCCTGCCAATCCATGAGCATGGGAGATCTTTCTATTTTCTGAGATCTTCAATTTCTTTCTTCAGAGACTTGAAGTTCTTGTCATACAGGTCTTTCACTTGCTTGGTTAGATTCACACCAAAGAATTTTATATTATTTGTGACTATTGTGAAGGGTGTCATTTCCCTAATTTTTTTTCAGACTGTTTATCTTTCATGTACAGGAAGGATACTGATTTGTTTGAGTTGGTTTTATAATCAGCCAATTTGCTGAAGGTTTTTTTTTTTATCAGGTTTAGGAGTTCTCTGGTGGAAGTTTTGGGGTCACTTAAGTATATTATCATATCATCTGCAAATAGTGTTATTTTGACTTCTTCCTTTCTTATTTGTATCCCCTTGACTTCTTTTTGTTGTTTAATTGCTCTGGCTAGAACTTCCAGTACTATATTGAATAGGTCAGGAGAGAGTGGGCAACCTTGTCTAGTCCTTGATCTTAGTGGGATCGCTTAAAGTTTCTCTCCATTTAGCTTGATGTTGACTACTGGTTTGCTGTAGATTGCTTTTACTATGTTTAGGGGGGCCTCAAATTCCTGATCTTTCCAAGACTTTAACCATGAAAGAATGTTGGATTTTGTCAAATGCTTTCTCAGCATCTAGTGAGATGATCATGTGTTTTTTTTTCCTTTGAGTTTCTTTATATAGTAGATTACATTGATGGATTTCCGAATATTGAACCATCCCTGCATTCCTGGAATAAAGCATACTTGGTCATGATGGATGATTGTTTTGATGTGTTCTTGGATTTGGTTTGCTAGAATTTTATTGAATATTTTTGTATCGATATTCATAAGGGAGACTGGTCTCAAGTTCTCTTTCTTTGTTGGGTCTTTGTGGGGTTTGGGTATGAGTGTGATTGTAGCTTCATATAATGAATTGGGTAGTGTTCCTTCTGTTCCTATTTTGTGGAATGGTTTGAAGAGAATTGGTATTAGGTCTTCCACGAAGGTCTGATAGAATTCTGCACTAAAACCATCTGGTCCTGGGCTTTTTTTTTTGGTGGGGAGACTTTTAATGACTGCTGCTATTTCCTTAGGGGTTATGGGACTGTTTAGATGGTTTATCTGCCCCTGATTTAACTTTTGTACCTGGTATCTGTCTAGGAAATTGTTCATTTCATCCAGATTTTCTAGTTTTGCTGAGTATAGGCATTTGTAGTAGGATGTGTTGATTTTTTTTTAATTTCCTCGGTTTCTGTTGTTATGTCTCCCTTTTCAGTTCTGATTTTATTAATTTGGATACTGTTTCTGTGCCCTCTGGTTTAATCTGGCTAAGGATTTATCTATCTTGTTGATTTTCTCAAAGAACCAGCTCCTGGTTTTGTTGACAGTTTGTATAGTTCTTTCTGTTTCTACTTGGTTGATTTCAGCCCTGAGTTTGATTATTTCCTGCTGTCTACTCCTCTTGGGTGTATTTGCTTCTTTTTGTTCTAGAGCTTTCAGGTGTGCTATCAAGTTGTTAATGTATGCTTTCTCCAGTTTCTTTTTGTAGGCACTTAGAGCTATGAGTTTTTCTCTTAGCATTGCTTTCATGGAGTTCCACAAGTTTTGGTATGATGTGTTCTCATTTTCATTAAATTCTAAAAAGTCTTCAATTTCTTTATTTCTTCCCTGACCAAGTTATCATTGAGTAAAGCATTGTTCAAGTTCCATGTTTATGTGAGCTTTCCGTTGATTTTATCTTTATTAAAACCCAGCCTTAGTCAGTGGTGACCTGATAGGATGCAAAGGATTATTTCAGTCTTTTTGTATCTGTCCAGGTCTGTTTTGTGAACAATTGTATGGTCTATTTTGGAGAAAGTACCATGAGGTGCTGAGAAGAAGGTATTTTTTTTTTTTTGGTTTTGGATGAAATGTTCTATAAATATCTGATAAATCTATTTGGTTTATAACTTCTCTTAGTATTACTGTGTCTCTGTTTAGTTTCTGTTTCCATGATCTGTCCATTGCTGAGAGTGGGGTGTTAAAGTCTCCCACTATTATTGTGTGAGGTGCAGTGAGCTTTAGTAAAGTTTCTTTTATGAATGTGGGTGCCCTTGCATTTGGTGCATAGATGTTCAGAATTGAGATTTCATCTTGGTTGATTTTTCCATTGATGAGTATGAAGTGTCCATACTTATCTTTCTTGATAACTTCTGGTTGAAAGTAGATTTTTTCGAAATTAGAATGTCTACTCCAGCTTGTTTCTTGGGATCATTTGCTTGGAAAATTGTTTTCTAGCCTTTTTTTTTTTTTCTGGGGTAGTGTCTGTCTTTGTCAGTGAGGTGCATTTCCTGTATGCAGCAAAATGTTGGGTCCTGTTTATGTATCCAGTCTGTTAATCTATGTCTTTTTATTGGGGAATTGAGTCCATTGATATTAAAAAATAGTAAGGAGAAGTGATTGTTGCTTCCTGTTGGGTTTTTTTTTTTTGTTGTTATTAGAGGTGAAGTTATGTTTGTGTGGCTATCTTCTTTTGGGTTTGTTGGAAGAAGATTACTTTCTTGCTTTTTCTAGGGTATAATTTCCTTCCTTGTGTTTGTGGCTTCCCTCTCTTATCCTTTGTAGGGCTGAATTTGTGGAAAGATATTGTGTAAATTTGGTTTTGACATGGAATATCTTGATTTCTCCATCTATGGTAATTGAAAATTTTGCTGGGTATAGTAGCCTGCCCTGGCATTTGTGTTCTCTTAGGGTTTGTATGACATTTGTCCAGGATCTACTGGCTTTTCCTCTGTTGAGAAGTCTGGTGTAATTCTGATAGGTCTCCCTTTTCAGATTACTTGGCCTTTTTCCCTTACTTCTTTTAATAATTTTTCTTTGTTTTGTGTATTTGATGTTTTGATTATTAGGTGACAGGAGAAATTTCTTTTCTGGTCTAATCTATTTGGAGTTCTGTAGGCTTCTTGTATTTTCATGAGCATCTCTTTCTTCAGGTTAGGAAAGTTTTTTTCTATAATTTTGTTGAAGAAATTTACTGGCCCTTTAAGTTGGAAATCTTCACTCTCATCTAAACCTAGTATCCTTAGGTTTGGTCTTCTCATTTTGTCCTGGATTTCCTGGATGTTTGGGGTTAGGAATTTTTTGCAGTTTTTAATTTTCTTTGACAATTGTATGTGGTCTATGATATCTTCTGCACCTGAGATTCTCTCTCCTATCTCTTGTATTCTGGTGGTGATGCTTGCATCCATGTCTCCTGATCTTTCCTAGGTTTTCTATCTCCTGGGTAGTCTCCCTTTGTGATTTTATTATTGTCTCCACTTCCAGTTTTATGTCCTGAATCATTTTCTTCAATTCCTTCACCTGTTTGGTTGTGTTTTCTTGTAAATCTTTAAGGGATTTTTGTGTTTCCTCTTTAAGGGCTTCTACCTGTTTACATGTGTTCTCCTGTATTTCTTTGAGAGAGTTATTTATGTCTGTTTTAAAGTCTTCTATCATCATAGTGAGAAGTTATTTTTAAATCTGAATCTTGCTTTTCTGGTGTCATGGGGGTATTCAGGACTTGCTGTGGTGGGAGAACTAGGTTCTGATGATGCCAAGTAACCTTGGTTTCTGTTGCTTATGTTCTTGCACTTGACTTTTGCCATCTGTTTATTTCCAGTGCTACCTTCACTCACTGTCTCTGAATGGAGCCTGTCTGTCCTGTTATCTTTGCTGTGTCAGAACTCCTCAGAGTCCAGCTGTCTCTCTGATCCTGTGATCCTAAGACCCTGGTTGTGATAGCTCCTGGGACTCAGGCTGTTTCTGGGATTCTGAAATCCTGGTGTGTCCAACCACCTGAGATCCTGTGATCCTATTATCCTATGTTCCTATGTGTTAAAGCTCCAGGGAGTCCAGCCTCCTTTGGGTTTTGCCAGGTTGGGTGCAGAGTTAAAGCCTTAGGGCTGTTCCAGGCACAGGCACAGACCTGAAAGGTCCTGTGCCACTGGCCTTGAGGGAGTTCCTGGGTCCCCTTGGGTCCCAAATTACTCCCTGTTTGGGGGGTGGGGGATTACAGCCTACTCACCTACACTCCTTGGTGTGTTAGAGCTCGTGGGAGTCCAGCCTCTTCTCATGAAATAAGTTTCATTACAGCACATTCACACATATGCTTTTATTCATATATGTATTCATATACATATGCTTTTATTAATTTTATTGCACTGTGTAATGGAAATGTCCATTGTTGTCTAGATGATTACTAAGTTTATTCCCTTGCATTTACAAACAACTGGATTCCCTGGAAAGACAGAAGACCAAGCCTTGTCGAAAACCAAATTAGTAACTTTATATATTCAGGATGGGAGAAACTTGAGACTGGAAGTCAGTTTAACAAATACTGATATGGATATTTAATAACCCTCTGGTGTCTGTTTTCAGTTCCTTACAGCTTAGGATGTCCATATTATTAGTAGAAACTTCGAGACACCCAGGAGCAATTACATTATTTATGCATGGCTTGGATAGCTATGCCAAGCTAGACTACCTCTTCAGTTTTGGAATCAGCTACCCAGATCTGTATGTTAATGAAACTACGCCATTATGGGTAAATGGATTGAAGGCTATACCTGATTTTCTGGACCAGCTTGTATTCTTGGACTTCTAACCTGAGAGGACAGCCTTGGTGAAATGGGGAATCTTCCAAGGGCATGTCCACTCAGGGAGAATGTCTGAACCCTTCCTCTTGGGTTAGAAGGGGTAGAACTGATGCCTTTTTGAGCACAAGTGGAAAGTCTTTTGTGGGGTAGTGTCAGACAGAGTGGGGTAAACAGCAAGGAGCAAACACTCTTGAACAAAATTAAAACCTTTCAGATTAATTTGTTCAATAGAAAAATACTAAGTAACTCCTTGTGACCAGGGACATCCCCAACACCACTCAGCTTCCATTCATCCTCAGAGTCTAGAAGAGCCATGTGTTTGGAAACCCCATTACAGGCTGGCAGCAATACTGGAGTACATCTACTAGTCTGGTGGGCATTCTTTCTGTAATCTCAATTTTATCATCAGCTACATAGGGGTTGATATGAAGAGTGGATTTTCCACTATGTCCAACTACCAGCATAAAGACTAACATGAGTTCTGGGCTCCGGAACTATGAATCAGTGTGGTATTCAGGCCCTTGTGTCATAAGGGTGTTTTTCTAGCCACCCAGGTTAAAGGTGGAAGGTTTAACTCTCTCTTATTTATAGTAGTATAGGTCTGATTTGCTCCAATGCATAAAGGAATGAGTTGAGCATGCATGAAATAATGCTGCAAGGTATGAGGTAATATTATTCAAAAGAGCATATATAATGCCACCTTGGGAATAAAAGAAATGTGTGTCCCATTTGGTCAAAGACCGTGGTCATATGAAACCTGGTACAGGTGTGTAACTTCTAGGGCTACATTGATTTTTTTTTTTATTTTCCCCTCAGATAACGCACACCAACTGCAGCCTCCCCAACTCCCTTGTCCTAGTCATTCCCTCACCTCCCCCCTCTGCCCCTGATCCACTGCTCCTCTGTTTGCCTTCAAAAAAGAGCAGACCTCCCAGGGATATCAACTGAACATGGCATAACAAAATAGAGCGAGACTAGACAAAACCCGTCCTATCAAGGCTGGATGAGGCAATCCAGTAGGAGGAAAATGGTCCCACAAACAGGCAAATCAGAGACAGAGACATCCCCACTCCCACTGTGAGGCGTCCAACAATAACCCCAAGTTAAACAACTGCAGCATGTATGCACATGGCCTACTGAAGACCCACAGGGGATCTGTGGTTCCATCTTGAACACCTCTGAGCCTTGCTTAGTTGATTCTGTGGGCTGTCCTCTTCTGGTATCCTTGACCCTCTGGTTCCTACAACCCTTCCTCCTTGTCTTCTTCTCGATTCCCTGAGCTCCACTAAAGGCTTGGCTGTGGATCTCTGTATATGCTCCCATCAGCTGCTATAGGTAGTCTCTCTAATGATTAGGCAAGGCAGTAATCTATGAATATAGCCAAAAATCAAGAATTATTTCATTGACATTTTTTTGCGAAAGTCCTGTTTGGTTCTACCCTAGGTCTTTGAGCCATCACACTTCTGGATCCTGACCATCTAGGCAGTGTTGGGCATGGGCTCCCTCTTGTGTCTTGGGCCTCAGTGTAGACTAATCATGGTTTGTCCACTCCCACAAGCTCTAAGCTACCATTGCCTTCCCAGTACCAACTGTAAATAATAATGTGCCTGTCCAGTGAATCCAATGGAAGGTGCTGTTTCAGGGCATGAAAAACTACCCCACTATTTGCCAGAGTTCATTTGGACCACTATCAAACATCTCACCCCCAAGTGCTATGTTGCCAATTACATGGATGACAAGTTAAGTGGCTACTCTGCCCCAAGTTGCTTAAAAACCTTGATGCAACAACTGACCCAGGCCATCTGCTGCAAAGCTAGCAGTCACAGCTGATAAGATCCAGACCCAGCAATCATTCCCTTTTCTTGGCCACTCAACACCATATGGAGTTCCCCCATGACAGATACCCTAGCCTCCCTTCAGATGTTTCTGGCAAACATCACCTGAGACCCTCCCTGTCACTCACTACCACATCTCACCCTCCTCTTTTCCTTACAAGGGGGAGGGCTAGAGCCCCCACTGCTGAGGCAAAACTTACACAGACAGCAAAGCAGAGCCCAAGTACAGTAAATGAGGCAATTAATAATGTGATCTCCTGCATTTATATGATTCCAACCTTTGGTCCAATACTTTATCTTCATAAACAAAGGATTCCACACAGGGCTCTGTTTCAGCCCCTCATGGCAGTCATCTATTGGGTGCATGTGGCCTATTCTACTGTGTCTATATCAGACCGTTTATGGACAGTTCATTTCTCCTAGCAATAAATGTTATAAAATCCTCCAGCTTGTCCTTGACCTGACCCTAGATGTTATAGTATTCCTGGTGGTTCAAGGCATTCTTAGCTGGACCATAGCCCAAAATAATTATTCCCAAGTCTTTCTATGTTTTCTGGGAGAATAGACAACCACTACCCTAAGAGCAAGATCCTATCCACATTATCCCTGATGCCTACCTGCCATTAAAGGCAACTGGTATCTGAGCCCCGCACCCAGGCTCCATCAGGGTTTACTGACCCTTCCAAAACTAAATTCAGCTTTTTCTTCCAAGCCCATGGAGACACCAGGAGCACCAAATTCTGTTCATTTCAGGGTTTGGTGCAACTGGGTGAACTCTTGGCCATATTGATGCTGCTTGCTGATTACCATCTCCCTTTAACTTATTCAATGACAGCCACTGTGCTGTAAATGATGTAAGGTCCTTCCTCTCTGCTGTAATTAAACCATCAGGGTGTACAGTTCACCTTGTCATGTCTCAGTTTCGGGCCTTGCTTGAGATAAGGGTGGCCCCTTTATATGTTCAGCATTTCCAGTCATAAGCCATTTAGGAAAGGCTATGGCAGCGAGGTTTCTGGAGATGGCACACCAGTTTGCATGACTTTGTTGGGTGCACTCTGAGATCAATGCCTCTCACTGATGATATGCCTTTCCTGCCACTATTGCATAACCTAATGATCCCTGGGCATCAGCCCACCATATTAGGCAGATCTCCTGAAGAATCAATATAAAGATGTACTTTCATGTAGTGATGCTGTGTAGATGAATTGATGATTTCATAACTGCTGATAATGAATTTATAGAATTCCTAGTTGATACAAGTAATGTCAAGTCCCTATAGAGTAAAAGCTGCAAATGGAGCTCTGTAAACCTTCACGTTTCACAGGCTAATTGCACTCAGAAAAGGAAAAAGCCTTGCAACAAATTTACAAACTAGGAAAACATTCCTTCTAGGTTAGGAATGAGAGCACTACCTGGTACCTCAAGGTCATAAACTGGGAATGAGATATTTATTGTAGGTGCAAGGACAGAAAATAAATGATGAACTAGTCTATCTCTACAAGACTTCAAAATAATAAAACATAAGGCAGATGATTTGTCTCTTGATAAAACCGTGCTAACTTATGACATAAAAGCTATTGCTTCAAACATATAATGAACTTACCAGGGGCTAGAAAACAGATAATAAATGTTTGATCAGTATTAATCTTAATGGAGTGACATGTACACAATTCTGCTGTAACTCGTTAAGTCTTATCAATCTGTGACATGAACTATTGCCTTAAACTTACTATGAACTTATAGAATATAAATATGCTTAGAAAACCATGTGTTCAATTATCCTGAGAAAGTATAAAAACTAAGAACAATAAAGTGGCAATTCAGCCTTTTTCGGGTTCATCCAGTGTATATGTTGTCTGTGTGCCTGATTTTCTCTCTCTGTTTTCTTTGCTTTCTTTTTAAAAAATTATTTAGTTCGTTATTTGCTTTCCTTACTCAATTTGCATCCCGCTCACTCTCCCCAACCCGGTCATCCCCCTCACAATCCTTCCCCAATGCCCCCTCTTCTCATCTGAGTCTGTTGGGGCCCCTTTTGGTATCCCCCTACTCTGGTACATCAAGTTTCTATGAGGCTAGGCGCATCCTATCCCACTGAGGACAGACAAGGCATCCCAGCTAGAAGAACATATCACACATACAGGCAATAGCTTTTGGGATAGCCCCTTCCTGTGCTTCCTTTCCAGTTGTTTGGAACCCACATAAAGAACAAGCTGCACATTTTCTACATAAATGTGGGGAGGCCTAGGTCCATCCCATGTATGTTCTTTGGTTGGTGGTTCAGTCTCTGAGAGCCCCAAGGGTCCAGGTTAGTTGACCTGTTTGTCTTCTTGTGGAGTCCTATCTCCTTAGGGGCCACAATACTTCCTCCTATCCTTCCATAAGAGTCCCCAAGCTCCATCCACTCGCTGTGGGTATACATCTGGCTGAGTCAGTTGCTGAGTGGAGCCTCTAGGAGGACAGCCATGTTGGACTCCTGTCTGCAAGCATGACAGAGTATCATTAATAGAGTCAGGGATTAGTATGTATCCATAGGATGTGTCTCAAGTTGGGCCTGTTATCAGATGGCCATTCCCTCAGTCTCTGTTCCATGGCCCCCTCATCCCTGAATTTCTTATACACAAGATAAATTTGGGGCCAAATGTTTTGTGAGGTAGGGGTGTTGGTGTCCCTATCACTCCATTGTGGCTCCTGCCTGGCTACAGGAGATGGCATGTAGAATAATGCAAATTGATCCCTATTTATTATCCTGCATAAAACTCAAGTCCTAGTAGATCAATGACCTCAACATAAAACCAGACCACCAGTTAGACCGGCACCGTTTGTTGAAGATGCTTTCTTTGTTCTACTGTATGTTTTTAGATTCTTTATTAAAAAATCAAGTGCCCATAGGTATGTGAGTTTATTTTTCTGTCTTCAATTCTAGTCCATTGATCAACATGTCTGGTTTCTGTACCAATATCATGCAGCTTTCATCACTATTGTTTTGTAGTACAGCTTAAGGTCAGGGATGGGGATTTCTCCTAAAGTTCTTTTATTGTTCAGGATTGTTTTGGCTATCCTGGGATTTTTATTTTTCCCATATGAAGGTGAGATTTGCTCTTTCAAGGATTCTTTTCATTAGAATGAGTTAGACATAATTTTGGCATAAAATTTATGTTGGAATTTTGATGGGGATTGCATTGAATCTGTAGATTGCGTGTAGTAAAATGGCAATTTTGACTATGTTAATCCTACCTATCCATGAGCATGGGACATCATTCCATCTACTGATATCTTCTTTAATTTCTTGAAGTTCTCATCATACAGCTCTTTTGCTTGCTTGGTTAGAGTTACACCAAGGGGTTTTATATTATTTGTGTCTATTGTAAAGGATGTTGTTTCCTTAATTTCTTTCTTGCCCAGTTTATTATTTGTATAAAGAAGGACTATTGATTTATTTGAGTTAATTTTGTAACAAGCCATTTTGCTTAAAATGTTTCTCAGTAGAATTCTTCAGAATTTTGGGGGTCATTTATGTATATACTATCCTAGCTTTCAAAAATAGCAACACTTTGACTTCTTCTTTTCTGATTTGTATCCTCTTGGTCTTCTTTAGTTGACTTATTGCTCTGGCTAGAATTTCAAGTACTATATTAAATAGCGAGTGGGCAGTCTTGGCTTCTATCTGGGTTTAATTGAATTGCTTTACTTTTCTCTCCATTTAGCTTGATTTTGGCTATTGGCTTGCTGTATATTGCTTTGATTATTTTTAGGTATGTACTTTGTATTCCCAATCTCTCTAATATCTTTAACATGAAGGGGTAATAGATTTTGTCAAAGGCTTTTTCAGCATCTAATGAGATGATCACGTGATTTTTTTCTTTCTGTTTGCTTATATGTTAGACTCAGTTGGTGGATTTTCATATATAGAACCATCCCTACATCCCCGGGATGAAGCTTTCTTGATCATGAAGGATGATGTTTTTTATTTGTTCCTGGATTCTGTTTGTATTTTATTGAATATATTTGTATCAATATTCATAAGAGAAATAGATCTGAAGTTCTCTTTCTTTGTCGAGTCTTTGTGAGGTTTAGGTATCAGGGTGACTGTGGCTTCATAGAATGAATTAGGTAGTGTTCCTTCTGTTTCTGTTTTGTGCAGTAGTTTGAGGAGTATTGGTATTAGCTCTACTTTGAAAGTTTGGTAGAATTCTGCACTAAAATCATCTGGCTCTTGCCTTTAGGGGGTGGGAAAGACTTTTAATGACTGCTTCTATTTCTTTATGTGTTTTAGGGCTGTTTAAATAGTTTGCCTAATCATGATTTATCTTTAGTAAGTGGTATCTGTCTAGAAAATCATCCATTTCACTAAGATTTTGCAATTTTGTGGAGATCTTTTGAAGTAAGACCTTATGATTTTTCTCAAAGAACCAGCTCTTGGTTTCATGGATTCTTTGTATTGTTTTCTTTGTTTCTAACTGACTGATTCCAGGCCTAATTCTATTATTCCCTGCATTCTACTCCTCTTTAGTGTGCTTGCTTCTTTTTTCTAGAGCTTTCAGGTATACTTTTAAATTGCTGATATAAGAACTTTCTAATTTCTTTATGGAGCCACTAAGTGTTACGAACTTTTCCTCTTAGCAATGCTTTCACTGTGTCCCATAAATTTGGGTATGTCTTGCCTTCGTTTTCATTGAATTATAGAGAGTCTTTAATTTCTTTACTTCTTCTTTGACTCAGAGATCATTGAGTAGAGAGTTGTTGAATTTCCACGAGTATGTAGGTTTTTTGGTGTTTCTGTTGTTGTTGAAGTCCATGGTGGTCTGATAAGATACAAAGTGTTATTTTAATTTTATTGTACCTGTTGATGCTTACTATGTGACCAACTATATGATGAGTTTTGGAGAAGGATTTATGAGGTGCTGAGAAGAAGGTCTATTTTTGTGTTTGGGTAAAATATTCTATAGATGTCTGTTAGGTCCATTTGATTCAAAATCCCTGTTAGTTTAATTATCTCTCTGTTTAATTTTGGTCTGGATGACCTGTCAATTGGTGAGAAGTGTTGAAGTCTCATTAAAAATGTCCGGAGTTCAATATGAGATTTAAACTTTAGCAGTGTTTCTTGTGTTTGGGACATCAATGTTCAGAGTTGAGATATCATCTTGGCAGAATTTTCCTTTCATGAGTATGAAGTGTTCTTCCCTATCTCTTTTGATTAACTTTGGTTGAAAGCATTTTATTAGCTATTAGAATGGCTACTCCAGCTTGCCTCTTTGATCTATTTGCTTGGAAAACATTTTTCCAGCCCCTTACTCTTAGGTAATGTCTATCTTTATTGCTAAGATGTGTTTCTTGTGCACAGCAGAATAATGGATCCTGTTTTCACATTCATTCCATTAGCCTGTCTTTTTATTGGAGAACCAAGTCCATTGATGTTGACAGATATTAATGACCAGTGATTGTTATTTCCTGTTATTTTGATGTTGGTGGTGTTAGTGTGTGTGTGTGTGTGTGTGTGTGTGTGTGTGTACTTCCCTTGGTTTTCCTGGTATGGAATAACTTATTTCCTGTGTTTTCTTGAATGTAGTCATTCTCCTTGGTTTGGAGTTGTCATTCTAGTATTCTCTGTAGGGCTGGATTTGTGGATAAATATTGTTTCAATTTGGATTTGTCTTGAAACATCTTGCTTTCTCCCTCTATGGTAACTGAGAATTTTGCTGGGTATAGTAGTCTAGATTGGCACCTGTGGTTTTATAGAGTTTGCCAGGTATCTGGCCAGGCTCTTCTAGGTTTTAGAGTCTCTGTTGAGAAATCAGGTGTAATTCTGATAGGTCTTCCTTTTTATGTTAACAGACTTTTTCCCTTGCCACTTTTAATATTCTTTCTTTGTTCTGTAGATTTTTCTGTTTTGATTATTATGTGGCAGGAGGATTTTCTTTTCTGTTCCAGTTTAATTTGTGATCTCTAAGCTTCTTGTACATTTTCTATGGTATCTTCTATGCCAGAGATTCTCTTTCCCATCTCCTTGGTGATGTTTGCATCTGTTATTCCTGTTGTCTTCCCTAGGTTTTCCATTTCCAGTATTCCCTCAGTTTTTGTTTTCTTTATTGTTTCTATTTCCACTTTTATGTCTTGCACAGTTTTATTTATTTCCTTCACTTGTTTAATTATATTTTCCTGTATATCTCTAAGGGATTTATTAGTTCCCTCTTTAAAGACCTCTACATGTTTGATTGTATTTTCCTGTATTTCATTAAGAGATTTATTCATTTCCTCTTTATAGGACTCTATCATCTTTATAAGATTGGATTTAAGGTCATTTTCTTGTGCTTTGGTTGTGTTAGGATATCCAGGACTTGCTATGGTAGGATAGTGATGGTTCAGGAGCCATAGGTCTGATGAAATGAGCAGAGCAGTGGCAGGAGAATGGCAATCTGGCTCAGATAGCAGACTGCTCAGGCAGCTTGGCTTATTCCAGAGGAATTAGCAAGCAAGTGGGGGAAGGGAAGCTTGCATGTATGGTTCAGAATCCACAGGGCCTATGAAAGTGGAAGGAGAGGTGGGGTGAAAATGGAAGTCTCTCTGGAATAGCAGATTGCTCAGGGCAGTTTAGCTTGCTCCAGAGGAGTCAGCAAGCAGGGGCTCTTTTCTTTTCTCTCTTGTTCACAAAGAGTTAATGAACTATGAGCCTCTTTCCTAGCCAGCAGGAGTCCCTGAGTCAAAGAGAAAACAACAAAGTAACTTAAGTTTCTTTTCCTGCTGTTATCAGCAGGAGTTAATTGACAGAAGCCATCTGCCTTTGAGTCCTGAAAAGAAAGAGTTAAATTGCCAAAAATCAGCAGCTTTTGACCTCCATTGCTAATCCCACCCTCCCTGCCTTCCCTGGCTACCCAAATGCTGAATGACCTTACCACATGTCTCATTAGGGCCTCCCTAGGTTTGTTTCCTGGGGTAATCAATTGGCTGATGGCTGCAGGGAGCTCCTTGCTTGCTTTCACAATTCTACCCAATCATTGCTCATGATCTTCCTGTCTTTGGAAAACCTTCTCCAAACACCTGGTCGTTCCTAGGAACTTCTACCTCTAGGGTCACTATGGGCCAGAGGGGTCAATCCCTGCATTCTTTGTCCTCACTCCCTCTGACAATTGGACATAACACAGGTTGCCTCCTTGGGAAGGCTGAAATATGTCCAAGTGGTTGTTGAAACTTACTCTGGCATTGTCCTTTCAATGGTACAGTCCAACAAGAGACCTCTGGACTTGTCATTTCAACTCTCAAGACTGCCATACTCTATATGGGAGTGCCCTTTGATTTAAAAACACCAACATAGGGACTTAGGGAGGCTGCTAGGGATCCTAAAGGGATATTTGTGTCTGTGCTTGGGAGTGGGGGGCAGGTGGGGCTTTAGAAGTATTGGGGGTAAGTAAGTGTCGAGGGACAGGGGGTATGCATAACAGATCACAGGCACTCACTCCTCAACTGCGCTGCTCAGAGACAATCTACTTTGGGCACCTGCCAGCCACTTAAGGGCCCAGTAGGCTGACGAGCAAGGGCTTGTTCGTGTACAGGACCCATGTGAATATGGACCATAGGGGCGGAACCTCAGAAACAAACTTACGGACTTGAGGACCAAGAGCTGAACCCTGCCTACTCAGTGCCCAGCAAGGGGACTGGGACTGGGGTGGGCCCAGAGATACAGCAGCTGCCTGCCTGACCCCACCCACCCTGGTGACCATCAAAGCTAACAGCTAGTTCTCTTCTTCGGGCCCAGACTCCTTGGTCCCTGGACATCCTCTCTAAAGTTTCTAGGTCAAGGCAGCCAGCCAAGATGTCCCTCCCAGGATGACCCTGGGTTGGTAGGGCACTCGGGTAGTAGTATCAGACAGCTTGGGCACAGGGGACGGTGGACAGAGGCCACACAGGGTTGGGGTGGGGAACCAACCCCCTCCATGGGACACTAGGCCCAACACTGGCTTACCACCTAGCAGCAGGAGGCTCTGCAGTGGACCCAAGGCAATGGGTGGGCTGCTCTGTGTGCCTGTGAGACCTTCAGTTTCCTTGACCTGACCCCTGAGTGTGGTGGGAGGTAAAAAGAAGCCCCCCCCAAAAAAAACCTTGGTCTACTTACCTAGGGAACACAGGTTGGTATCTCAGGTACCCCTCAATATGAGTTCTGGTGGATGCTGCCCCACAAAGTCATCCAGTCATCCTTCTACTTCAGAGGCCCAAAGGGGCTGCCCACCCACTTCCACAATCTTGCCTGCAGGCCAACTAGCACCCTGAGCTGAGGACAAGGACATATCAAAAGAAGGAATGTTCCACTCCAACCTGCCCACTTGACTACCAGGCCCTGGCCTTGGGCCCCCAATTCTAAGTACCTACTAAGCATCGCCAAGCAACCAGGCAACCAGGAAACCAGGCAACCATTATGAGCTAATTCCAGCTCCCTCACAATCTCTCTCCTTTCCCTAACCCCTATCCCCACCCCCACCCCAGCCCTTCACCAACCACCAGGCAGCACTCAGGGGACACTTTGCTCTTCTTCTTTCCTCCAGAGTTCCCAAGTCACTCTCACTATGGATCCTTCTTTCTGGATCCTCTGCACACACCCACCTACCTACCTGTGCAGGAGCTAGGCACTCATGTAATTCAGAGTTCTTTGAACAGATTCAAGTGGACCAACGATGAAGAGCACCTTGACACAAGACACAGTGAACTTTTCTCACCAGGATGCCTGTATCACATCCCCATCCCTGACTTCCTCTTTGGTCACTTTACACCAAGGTCGTCTGAGAGTCCACACAGGAAACTCCAAGTGCCTTCATCCTTTCTCTCCAGGTGCCCACAACCACAGAACAATAGCAAGTGGCTAGCTATGTATCTATATGTCCTAGGGTTTCTGTTGTTGTGAAAAGACACCATGATCAAGGCAACTCTTATAAAGGGCAGCATTTAATTGGGGCTGGCTTATTGGTTCTGAAGTTTAGTCCATTATCATCACGGCAGGAAACATGGTAGCATCTAGGCAAGCATAGCACTAGAGAAGGAGCTGAGAGTCCTACATCTTGTTCTGAAGGTAAACAGGAGAAAACTGATTTCCAGAAAGCTAAGATCAGGGTCGCAAACCCCACCCCCACAAATGATACACTTTCTCTAACAAGACCACACCTATTCCAATAAGGGCACACCTCCTAAGCATGCCACTCCCTATGGGCCAAGCATATTCAAATAACCACAAGCACCAAGTAGTCAAACATTGTCCAGAAGAATAAAATTGGAACACTCACACTTTCCATTTATTCAGCTACCTAGAGAAGTACTAGTGCACAATAGAGTGTGGAAGAGTCTTGAAAACATAGCAACTGAAATAAACCAGACAGAAAGAAAATGATTCCATTCATTTGAAATATTTAGAGTAGATAATCCATTGGGACAGCACACAAGTCTGGTTGCCAGGGGTTAGAAGAAAGGCAGAAGAGGGAACAGCTATTTAATGAGCACTGAATTTCCTTTGAGAATATAGAAAATATTTTGGAACTAGATAGTGGTTGGGGTTGTGCAACCTTTTTAAATGAACTAAAATCCACTGAACTTTTCACTCAATGAAAGTCAATTTTATATTATGTGACATTCTATCTCAGCCAAAATAAAATTTAAACTTCTATGCATCAAAGGAAATCATCTAGAGAGTGAAAAATGTGCCATAGAATTGAGGAAATGTTCAAAAAATCATGTATTTGATGAGGGACTTTATTTCCTGAATTAGGCAAGGTGGCACACTCTTATAATGCCAGCATCTGATGGCAGATGCTGACAGGAGGCTCATGAATCAGTGACACTCTGGAGTATGCAGTGAGTTCAAGTTAAATCTGGGCTACATAGTGAGACCTCAAAAAATTTTTAAAAGGTAATTGGACATCTATTCAAAGTCAGGAGCCTTAAAAACTCCAAACAAGAGAAACAAGAGATGATAAATGAGTGTGAATACTGCCAAAATACATTATACTCATGTATGATATTGTCAATAATAAATTAATTAATTTAGAAAACATAAAAATAAATAAATTCAAATGGCCAGTCTTCAAAAGAACACATCTCTAAAGGTACACAGTGGAAATCTCATGAAATCTATTGATAACACTAATCATCGGGAAAATGCAAATTAAAATCACAATGAGAAAACATTCCAGTTCTCTGGGATCTCGCTAGTCCAACCAACAGATTTAAAAGTGGAAAATAATAAACCTTCACAAGAGCTTAGAAAAGCCTTAAGTTTTACACATTGCTGACAGAAACATAAAAGGATTCCGTCTCTTTGGAAAATAGCCTAACCATTACTGTTCTATATAGTTTTCTTTACCATCAGTTTATTGCTCCAGAAAACTTCTGCCTAGAAGGTGAAAGCACAAACTGTTGCTCATTGCAGGAACTTAAAGAATCTACAGTATCTACTACGGTTATTCTCAAAGCACTGTTTGGAGCCCTCACTTGCTGGGTCCTCCCATCTGAGATCTTGACAGCAGTTGTAACCAAGCCTTCTTCACATTGAGACATGTCTTAAAGTACACTTCAAAATTGCATGAGTAGTCCCAACTAAACCTTACTGGCTTGGAGCTATTATGAAATCTTTGTTGATTCAGACAGACAAGTATCACATGATTCCTCTGATATGTAGAATCCAAGAACAAAGAAAAAGTTAAAACAGAGAACAGAAGAAGGCTGATTGGGTAATTGGAAGATGGGACTGTTTTCATATTTGGGAAAACCAGAATTTTTCATTCATTCATTCATTCATTTGTTTGTTTGAGTATTTCTTTATTTCAGTTAGGGCCTTATTTTATAACTGGCATCAAATTCACTATCTTTTTTTCTCTGATACAGCCTAACCTATATTTTCATATTTATTTCTCTCCACTGGATATTTACTTCCTTGAGAAGGCATCTTTTATTCTTATTTACAATCCAGCCGTTGTCCTCCATCCTAGTCCACCCTGCCCCCCCCCACAGTTCCTCATCCCATTCCTCTTCACCCTGTCTCTAAGAGGATGATCCCCCACAACCAGGCTTCCTCTCCTCCCTGGGGTCTCAAGTCTCTCCACGATTAAACAAATCTTCTCCCACAGGCCAGACCAGGAATTCCTCTCTTATATATGTGTAGGAGGCCTCAGACCAGCTCAATCTCTGGGCTTTCCCAGGGGTCCGGATTAGTTGAGACTGCTGATCTTTCTATGGGGTCACCCCCCTCTTCTGCTTCCTCCATCCTCCCCCTAATTCAATGATAGAGGTCCCTGACTTTAGTCCTATGGTTGGGTGTAAGTATCTGCATCTGACTCAGTCAGCTGTTGGTTGGGCCTCTCAGAGGACAGCCATGCTAGGCTCCTGTCTGTAAGCACATCATAGCATCAGTATTACTGTCAGGACTTGGAGCCTCCCCATTGAGGTGGATCCCCGGTCGTGCTGATCAATGGACTGCTTTCCCTTAGTCTCTTCTCCATTTTTGTCCCTGCAGTTCTTTTAGACAGGAACAATTCTGGGTCAGAAATTTTGACTGTGAGTTGGTAACACAATCCCTTCTCTTGAGGGACTATCTACTATCTACTGAAGGTGGACTCTTTGAGTTCCCTCTCCCCACAGTTGCACACTTCAGCTAAGGTTACTCCCATTGAGTCCTGATAGTCTCTCACCTCCCAGGTCTGATACTCACTAGGTGGTTTTCCCACCTCCCCACCTTCTGGGGCTGCATATTTCCATTCATTCTGCTGGCCCTCTAGGCTTCTCTCCTGTCCATCGTCACCCCCACCACCACCACCAGTACCTGATCTCATTCCCCTTTTCCCCTCCCCCCTCCTGCCCTAATTCCTCCCTCCCTCTGCCTCCTGTGATTATTTTCTGCCCCCTACTAAGTGGGACTGAAGCATCCTCACTCGGTGTTTCTGCTTGTTAAACTTCTTAAATTATGTGGGGGTGTATCCTAGATATTCTGTAATTTTTGGTCAATGTCCACTTATTAGTGAGTACATACCATATATGTCCTTTTGGGTCTGGGTTACCTCATTCAGGATGATATTTTCTAGTTCCATCCATTTGCCTGTAAATGTATGTATGTATGTATGTATGTATGTATGTATGTATGTATGTAAATGTCATAATGTCCTCGTTCTTAATAGCTGAATAGTATTCCATTGTGCAAATGAACCACATTTTCTGTATCCATTCTTTGTTTGAGGGACATCTAGGTTGTTTCCAGCTTGTAGCTATTACAAATAAGGCCACTATTAACATTGCAGAGCATGTGTCCCTGTGGTATGTTGGGGCATCTTTTGGGTATATGCCTAGTACTGGTATAACTAGGTCTTCAGATAGAATTATTTCCAATTTTCTGGGAAACTGCCAAATTGATTTCGAAATTGGTTATACAAATTTGCACTCACATCAGCAATGGAGGAGTGTTCTCCTTGCTCCTCATCCTTGCCAGCGTGCACTGTCTCTTGAGGTTTTTGATCTTCACCATTCTGACTGGTGTTGAGATAGAAGGAACCTCAGGGGTTTTCTGATTTGCATTTCCCTGAGGACTGAGAACTTTGAACATTTCTTTAAGTGTTTCTTGGCCATTCGAGATTCTTCTGTTGTGTTGTCTCTGTTTAGCTCTGTACCCTATATTTAATTAGGCTATTTGAGTTTTTATTTTTGGGGGGAGGGTAGCTTCTTTATATATCTTGGATATTAGCATATTTTAAATGTTGATCTCTACTATCTGCAATATTGAGAGGATTTTTGAAGTGTATTTTATTTGTGTATATTGATTGCAGAATACAGTTATGATGTTTCATTATGGTATTTTCATACATGTATATAAGATCTTTGACAGTTTTGAGCCACCACACTTTGTCCCTCCAAAGGAGAAGGATTTGTCTTCCTTTTCTATTTCCTAAACACCCCTCTTTTATTTTTAGGATTATTTTAGGTTCCATGCTTGAAGGAAAGCATGCAATACTAGACTTATTTTAGTTGATATAGGGAGGATTTATTTTTATTTTGCATTGGTTATTTTATTTACATTTTAAATATTATCCCCTTTCCTTGTTTCCCCTCCACAAACCTAACTCGCCCCCTCCCCTCTGCTTCTATGAGAGAGCTCCCCCGCCCACCCACTCTTGCCTCATTGACCTAGCATTCCCCTACACTGGGGCATCGAGCCTCCACAGGACCAAGGGCCTATGGGGAAGATTTTTAAGGAAGAGTTTATTGATAGAATGAAGATGATTGGGTGAACCCAGCAGATGCTTTAAACATTTAGAAAGCTATTGAAATTTAATTGGTTACAAACGATGATGAAGGCTTCAATGAGGATGTTCACAATGGGGAAATGGGAAAAAACGCTTAGAAGATTGGATTGGTTGAGCCCACACAGCAAAATGTATTTGTTAGGAATGTATAGACTAAAAAGGGACTTTGGATTTCTATGTTGGGTGACTAGATAGATTAATTTAGTAGGAAGAAAAAGTGCTAGTCAAGATTATCAAGTCTGTGTGACACTTAAGCCAAACTCAAAAGAAAGTTTGGTTTGGTTTGGTTTGGTTTGGTTTGGTTTGGTTTGGTTTGGTTGAGACAAGGCCTCATTGTATAAACAAGTCTAGCCTGAAATTTGCTACATAGTCTAAACCGCTCAGGAATTCACAATTCTCTTTCCCCATCCTCCTAAATGCAGGCATTATAGGCATGCACCACCTCAAGTACTGGCATTCTGACTAAAGAAGACACATCTTGTATTCAAGAAATCTGAGGTCTGCTTGTAGTATGATTGATTTTAAACACTTTCTTACTATGCACATACCTTTCTGATTTATCTTTAAAATGAGAGTAGATGATCTCCAAATGTTACTGCAACACTAATAATGGACATGGACAGACCAAGTACTGTTTGTTTGGTCTGAAGTAGATTATGCCAGAGAACAGCAGAGGGCGTCATTATATAAAAGGTAGGCTGGGACTTTAAAGAGCAGTTGGAAGGAATGCCATTTTCAGAATTTAATGGACCTTTACAATTAATTTTTTTTGTTTCTTTGCTGGTTTTTTAATAAGCACAGTTAATTTGCCTGTGAGTATTTGAGACATTATTTGTTGTTGTAATAATTGTGTGATATAAAACAGACCTAGATCATCCCACTTCACAGTTGAAAAAAAGCAAGTTAGGATAAGTTAGCTATTAGTCTATGCTCATGAAGCTAGTTCAAAGCAGGTCACTTTATGGACATTAGATAAGCAAGAGCAACTGTGGGAGCATAGTGGGGCAGTGGGATGAGCCCCTAATGTGGAATTGAGCCTCTACATTCCTAATATCTCAAAATGCAGTCTACTGGATTGCACGGCTTGCACACAGAAACCTGGAAATAGTGGTCACAAGATCGAATTAAAATGGGCCTTTGGCTATTATAGATTATGAAGGTTTTAGGCTGTTAGAAATCATGCTGGCGACACAGACCTGGAATGTAGTCTTTGGATGTGATCCCTTGCCAGAGCAGCCATGTTGCTGGATTAACATTCCTCTACAAAGAGTACAGTTCAGATTTAATAGTGAAAGCTCTCAGCAGCCACAGACAGCCATGAAGAGCAGATGAGAGCTGAGGGCAAGCCTGCTGAGGAAGAGCAGGAACAAGTTTGCAGAGTGGGGAAATGGCCAACAAAGGATACAGGGGATGAAAGCAAGAATTACCTGTTAGTTCCTGATGGCTTTTACTGTACTGACACAGTTGATGATGGCATCCAAAGTTGAGAAGACCCGTGCTTCACCTCCATGCTGTAGCACGGAGTCCCTCATTTCCAGCCTTGGTCTGGGGATCTTCTGCCTAGTAGTTGACAGACTTCTTCGGTTTTCCATAATTCAGCAAAATAACTGGCTCCGTGCCCTCTCAGATAACATAGTACATGGAGTGATTGGCATGTGGTCGTGGGCAGTAGTCATTGGCATCAGGAGGAAGTCTGACTTTGGAGAGGTTCTTCTAGCTGGATTTTTAGCGTCTGTTATCGATATCGACCATTTTGTTCAAGCTAGATCCCTATCCTTACAAGTAAGGAAGACGTCAACGTAGTTAACTTCTCTGGCTTTAATGTCTTTGATACCGCCATGCTGATCTTTATAGCCACCATAAGCTAGAGAGAGTGTCTTACTTAAAATAGGAAAGCTAATTCATTCAATGTTTTTGGGGGGTGTCTAAACTTCCCTGAAGATACACAGAGATACGTCGCTAATCAAATTTGCTGTCACAAAGGCCCGTATAGACATAAGTAAGAGCTATTAACTGTGCTGAGAGGTCCGGCGCTAGCTCGTCGAGCAACTGGTGAAAGTGAATGGCTGTCGTTTCCCGTCTTCCCCAGTCAGTGTTCTGTCTTCACGGCCACACTTACACTCTCCTCTTGCTCTCCATGCCTTCCAGTTAGTGTGCATCTCCTATGTGTGCCGTTGATGAATAGTTTTATAATTATTCTCATCCCCGGGGAATGACTTAAGTGGTTAAACTTCTCCAGCCTCACTTGAGGCCAAAGATATGCATTTCAACAGACTGGCTACCACCGGAGTCTCTGGTGGAGAAGTCGAAAATCATATTGAGACCTTCAAGTGTTTAGTTTTGTAATGACAAGCCTTGAAACGTTAAACTAAACTTAAAATGGTATCTCAGTTAATATCTTCTACACATTATATTTTCTAAATATCAAAAGATTTTTCTGCCTTTTATATGCATATGATTTACAAACATTTCAGAAAAGAAATACAGATTCAAAGCAAGGATTTTTGCCTTGCTAGCCACTGGCCTGATCCACCTAGTAGGTGTTTAGTAAATATCTGCTGATTGGTGGATAAAGCATAACTTCTTCGTTTTGTCAGAAACAAAGTATGTATCAGAGTTATTGGCCCTGAAGCCCAGTCAGCAAGGAGGAATAACTGGTGAGAGTGGAAAGGGAAGCCATTGCTTTGGAAATCATGGGTTAGGCCTGTCTGCGGTGTTGTGTTTTCTTTGCATCAGTTGATGCTGAGTATGTTAAAATACTAAGAGGCAGCTGTGAGATTTGACAAAGAAGGAAATGATGCTAGCAGCTCCTTCTCCCCTCAGGCTGCTTTGACTCTTCCGAGAAGACCTTTCCTTCACTGTTCCACTGTGATACCCATCACGGTTCTGAGTGTGAAGCTTGCCATGCACTTGTTCAAGCTCAGGGACTCATGGCGCTTCCTCCCGTGGATGATATTCATTTCCTGGACCTCACACCACATCCGCGATGGAATCCGTCACGGCCTGTGGATATGCCCATTTGGGAAAACTCCTCCTTTGCCCTTCTGGTTTTACGTAATAAGCACATTGTCCCTGCCACACATGTGTTCATTCCTTATGTATTTAACAGGGACTAGACAAACGATGTCTCCAAAACATGGACTGTGTGTTGATGTCTGAGGTGGCTCTAAAAGAAGGAACTAGCTCAGATGATGGCAAATGAAAGAGAGCCCATCTTCAAATGAAATTTATGAAACATATACACTTTATTTAGTCTTTATAGTTCATGTGCCCTCTTCTCCGGGAGCATACTCAGGACTTACGCTTCCCTCTTACATGTGTATCTAGTGCAGTATTGCATTTGCCCTAATTTCGTGCTGGGTCCAGTGTTGTTGTTGTTTCATATGACATTACTGGTTTTGTCTCATTAATATTTAATCCATTGTCTAGACATCTGTCTTTAAAACCAGCCCATCTCCTGATCCAAAAGCTCAAAATTCTGGATCACTAATTTATTTGAATTCATATTTTCCTGAGACACCAAGACAATAAAGAGGACAAAATAAATAAGATCATGATTACACATAAGTCGAGGGCTAGCAATTATTTCATATACGTTGGTCCTGACTGAAGAAATGATACTAAAATGTTCTGTGGATAGTAATTATTGGCAATATCTAAAATAACAGCATTAAATCTAAGTTACGATTTCAGAAATCCATTTAGGAAGTGATCATGATCACGTTGTCTATAATTGCATCCATTGACATTCATGGGGATGCTTAATATCTTTCCCAAGGATCTCATACTTTTCACTGATTTGGAAAACATACCTGGATGTTGAGAAATATTTGTTGACAAAGAGCATTAACAAAATAACTGGATCATCACTGAACTTAAAACACAAAACCAGTACTGAGCAATGGTGTCACTTCAGGTGCAGACTGCTGACAGCCACTAAAACTGTGGTAGGGCTACCACATCCTACCACTAGCCTGAAAGACGTAGGAAATTATTTTTTTTAAATCATCTCTGTACTGAGGACTAAAAGACTTTTCAAAATAAACTCGTTTTTGGAAAAAAAAAAAAAGAAATCATGCTGGCGTTGTTGATGATCCCCAGATGTAGCTGGTACAAAGAGTTAGATAGAAGGACCTTATGTAACTGCTGGGTAAGAGTGAAACTATCAAGCAGTGAAAAGACATTGTGGCCCACTTGCCTCTGGGGGTATGTCCTGGAGGTAGATTTTGTAGGAAGAGTTTTCCTTCTCTTGAAGATCTCCTAGAAAGAGAAGGTCCTGTCTCAGCTAGAATGGACCTCTTTGCAGAAATGAGGAAAAAAAGATTACTTGTGGAAGACAAATCACAGGGCAGCCTAATCTTTCTCTGGTTTTAATAAAAGAAAATAAATAGGAAATTACTTTTTAAGGAAAGTGATAAATGGAAAATAACACCCAGCAAAAAGAGGGACAAAAAATGCAAGGGTTGTTTTTGTTGTTGTTGTTTGGTTTTGTTGTTGTTGTTGTTATTGTTCTTTGGGGTTTTTTTCCTTTTTTTGAGAGAGAGTTCACAAGTTTAGTACATTTCAAAGATGTTTTGCCATATCAAATTTGTCTCTTTAATAGTGACAAAAAGACATCATTATCTGTCGAATAAAATGTATGATAAATGGCTAATACAACTAAGAATTGTTATTTCAGAATGGCCCTCAAGAAAACTGACTTTTCTTTGAAAGCTAGTCTTGTATAGACTGAAAAATTAACCTCTAAATCCTGCCCATAAAACAAAACAAACAAACAGAACCAAAAAGAACATGATGTTCTCGATACTGAAACAAAACTGGAAATAAGCTAAGATCTACTTTTTCTATGGTTGGGGGCTTCTATAATGGAGAGATGGTGTTTAAAGGCAGCTGTGAACATGATATAAAAGATTTATTTTTAATTGTGTGTGTAAGTATGTGTGTAGTGCTCAGTGAGGCCAGCGGTAGCAACGGATCTGGGTAACTGGAGTTACAGGTGCTTATGAGCTGCCTATGTAGGAGTTAGGAACTGAACTTGGGTTCTGTGCAGGAGTAACAAGCCATCTCAACCATATACAATTTTCTCTAGGCTTGAGAATCTTATGTCTTAAGTTCTCTATACGATTGTTATATATGGATAGCCATAACTTTATTTGGGAATTTGATACTTCAATATATGATCATCCTTCCATTTTAAATATACATTGTGGAACTGAATTTCATTTATAGAACTTAATTCCTGGAGTTACAAGAGGTTGTAAGTCTGACTTGAGTGCTGGGAGCTGAACTCTAGTTCTCTGGAGAAACAGCAAGCATCCTTAATTGCCTGGCTACCTTTTCATTTCATAACTGTAAGATAGTCTTAAACAACAGTAGATATTTGAACCTGTTTAAAATCCTTGGGAGAGGGAACTAGCTAAAATAACTGAAGAACAAACAATAAAAGGAACAGGGGTGGTTAAGTTTAGGCAAGCGACTGAGATTCTCTATTATCACATCAGGATTCAGAGGAAAGGAGACTGGCAGATATATGGATATACTTGTATATGGGTGACCCGGTGGAGAGCTAGCCTGTGATGGAAAGAAGATGAGAGTTAGGCAGAAAGGAACAAACACTAGAAGAGTGTAGGGGATGAGAGAAACAATTATGAAGACAGGACACATCAAAAGGTACTTCTGTTTCAAGAATTCAATTGAAACTTTACATCTTGCATACATATGTGACTGCTAATATGGTTATCTCCAACAGGCCTGAGAGTCCTGGGGCAGGAGCAGAGGTAGAAGGTTAAGATAAAATGATCTGAAATTCTGTGAGAAAATAGGTAACTGATCTGTGGTATTTATTTGTTTGCCTATTTATCTTTGAGGCCAGGTCTTGCTATGTAACTCAGGTTAACTTTAAATTCACTACATAGTCTCAAACTCAAGGTCTTCTTGCCTCGCCCTCCTGGATGTTAGGATTACAGATGTAAAACAACAACCCTGGCCCTTAGATTTTTATTATGGGCAATAAATCGTGAGCTTCAAATGTCTGTTAACTGACAAAGAAGGAACTGAAAACTTCTAAGGGCCTACCATTCTCATTGTAAACCTCACAACCATCTTGGAAGCCAGATAGAAGTATCTTGTCTTGGTTATCATAAGGCTCAGAATGGTTAAGAAACTTTCCTAAACCACGTCTTCTTCTACTTCCTTAGGCATGCGAAAGCAGATGGAATATTGATGGGACAAAGTGTACACTGGGGCATGATTAGCTTTATGACATTATTCCGAGTCTCCACACACACTGCCTGTTCGGTGTTCCTCTGGGAAATAACAGTGAGGAAGCCAATCAGCAAGGCTCTTCCTGCCTGGATAAAGGGAATGCATTCATTTATAATGCTGTCTTTTAGGATGCTGGTATTGCTGCTTAGAGACTACATCTAAGTTTGTTCATTTTCATTATGTTTTCTTGTAGAACACTGCCTCTTCTTTGTGTCAGACCTTGTCATTTAAAGCCTCATTTAAGGGCTTCTTGTGTTTGCTTTATGGTGTGGAGTAGTCTCTTGAAAATTTCTCTTTGACTGGGTTTGGAATGAAAAAAGAATTTCATATGTTTGTAATGCAGAAAATGTGATACAATGTTATCCATGATCACATTTGTAGAATGTTTAATAATGCTAGATGTCAGGTATGTGTAATTAGACAATGGAAAGTCCCAAGTTAACTCCTAAGCTCCTAAGGGGCATCTCCAGCACATGGGTGATGATTTAAAAAAACAAAAGTTGCTTTCTACTTGACCTCCAGACTTTAACGTTTGTTGAGTAGTCAGAATTGACAATGTGTTAGCCGAACCAAACCCCAACTCCTCAGCTGCTGAATCATGGGAAGTACAGATCATAGTGAGAATGATCATCTTAGAGCACATTCTTAGAGCAATAGTTGTTTACCAAGCAATGTGAAAGACCGAAAATCAGAAGTTCAATACAGGAACACTTTTAACACAGGAGTACAGATTAACTATGTGTCAATCTGTCTTTGTGGCTGCCTAGAGAGATTTACAGTCAACAATGCAAGCCAAGGGTGTTTAATCATCAGAATACAAGTAATTTAATGTTTTTCTTCCAGAAATTCAAAAGCCACAAAAAGCTTCTAACGTGTTTCTTTTCCTTTACATGTCATGAGGACACTAGTGACATGGCCTTTTCCTCAGGATTGTTCATTGTTCCTTTGCATCCATTATCCTCTTTTTACAAAATAAAATGACTATTAGCTGGGCATATGACCATCTAGGTAAAGCGTACATTCCTTTTATTCCTTGTAGCTTCTTGTGGCCATGTGATAAACACAAACAGTGAGTTGAAGATGGAAGAGTGGAAGAGACACAAAGAACTCTTTGGTCAAACTCTTTAAGAGAAGATAGTCACTTCTATTTCCTTCCTGCTGCTTAATTTTTCAACATTGTGGAAAGCTTTTTGATTCATATAGACAAGGAAACTATTCAAAAAGTGGTATGGGACAAGAAGTCTAGATTCCTGGACAATCTTATGTATCAGCAATCTGCTTACCTCCAGACTTTAATGTTTGTTAAAGGTCTTGTCTGTTAGGTTCTGTTACAACCAAAACTATATCATACTATAGGATATTTGAATGTTCCCCTTAAAGTCTTTGCTACTCTTCTGATTCATCTGAGCCACAAATAAATGCATTTATCCCTACTTCCAATGACCAAGTTTAGAAGAAATGATGTTAGAAAGAAGTAGTTACTGGGGTTTTATATTGATGTAAGACACTCTTCTAAATGTTAAGGACACAAATTTTCTTTGCACTCAGTATCATTCACATGGTGGACACAAGGAATGCTTAGAAGTTGTATTCATCACTCCATGGCCCTGCGTGCCTCTTTTGGAGTTGAGAAGTTATTACTGTACTCCTCCAGAAGTGGAATTAAATAGACTCTGACAATACTTTTTGTAGCCAGTAGTTCAAACAGAGGCAGACTCATTTTCCCATTGAATCTTAATGTTCCTGTGAAACAGATGTGAGCCAACAAAACACAAGAGTGGGAGAGGAAAGGACAACCTAATCAGCAATGCAGGTTGTCATGACTTGGGCCCGGAAGTCACTGAAGGAAGAAACATTATTGGAGTGGAATATCTGTTTGTTCAATAAGGCAATAGGATTAGTAATCGGGTATATTAAGAAATAACCTGAAACCTGTTAGATTAAATGTTTTTTTTTCAGTGGAGAGACACTTCTTGCTCCTTATCATATGCTATAATAAATCACATGTGGCAGAACTGAAGAATACCAGACTGTTAAAGGCTGTGTATGACCTGTACTTTCTTCTTGCTGGATTGAAGCTGTGGCTCTGGAGCTGTCTATTAAGACTTAATTATAAATGTTCTGCAGGAAGGATGGCTTCATTAATATCAACCAAGTCTAGGTCATCGTAGAGCAAAAATGTGACCCCCAAATAGCCACTGCAAATGTTTCCAGTTCTTTTTGTCATTTACTAAGGATTCCTGTGCACATTATTTTGTGTGGTGCCTACACCTGCACTGTGAAGTGGCTATCATATTTATCTTGCAGAAGACAGATTTAAGAGTCAAACTGGTTAAATGACCTCAAAATTACCTTTAAGCAATATTGTGACAGCGCAAAGATTTGAAGCCAGGCCTGTCTTCCTCCCAAAAAGAAGTGTCATATCAGATATGAATTTGTAAGACATACAAGATAAGGCACACCCACCAGGACAAGCAGGGTCACTTCTCAAACTCAAAAGGGTTATGTAGTTAGCTGAAGACCTGCTTTCACAGAAACAGTTTCTCATAATGCTCAAGGTCTGGGTGCCAGTTGTCTGGGACAGTATGTAAGCTTTAGTCTTGGCCACTGACCTACTGTGAAAAGTCCAGAACTGAAGCAGCTTGGGGAAGATTTGAGGGAGCTAAAGTTCTAAGTAATCCTCAACTGAGATGATGAACTAGCCTAGACAGAAAGATAATTACATCTCTAGTTGTTTGGATCTCTTCTTTGGAAAACAGATGCCTGAGAGAATGGAAAACTTTATCCCAGGAAACAGCTTTACATCTAAACATAGGGCTTGCTTACATGTTTGCCAGAAAGCATTTTTTCCCTTTAAAGTAATCTACAGGGTCTTTTGCCATGTTTTTAGTGCTGGTCTGTAATTCCCTACACTCTAATCAGAGAGGAAAGAGAAGAAAGTTAGTTTCCATATACAAACATCAGGAAGGGAAGGGAAGAAAGTCTTTTTGTTGGTGCTGCTGGTGACATTTTGTTGTTTGTTTTTTTTCCGTCTGTTTCAAGGCAACAGTGTCTGGCTACCTAGTGTGGAATCTGGATGTGAACTTTGAGGGGCTGAGATGGTTCAGACTTCATTGGACTTATAGCAGAATGGTCCAAGGTTGTTGGCCTGAGTCTCTATCCCTGGGGACTTAATGACAAGATCTGATGTTTGGGTGCTAGCCTAGCCTAGTGATGGAACAACAAATAACAGAGAAGGAAATATCCCCATGGGAGGCAAGCTGGGCTTTTTACAAGAGCCTGGATTTATAAGATGAGTCTCTGGGGACAACAATCAACTCCTATGTAGATTATACCTTTAAATATGCATGCCAAGTGAGGAATCCACAGCCCCTCCTGCTCAGTTCCATGAACTCTTTCAACTGGGGTAGAGGTGAGGAATGTGGGGGGGTGGATTATGGGCACCAATAATTAAATTCACCAACAAAATCATTCATGTATTAATCAAGCAAACCTTTGCTGGATGCTATTCTGGTTGTTCTCTAACTGGAACACACATCACTAATTCTTTGTGGAGCCAGACCCTTCTTATATGCTGAGTGCCTAGCACCTGCCTCCTTAAATATGACTGATTACTTTGTAGTCCGAATTCACTAAAATATGAGCTTGGCTATTATGTCATTATTGGCTTCTTTGATGTGTCAACTAAGATATACTTGGCTGTAAATGACAAAAAAACTCTGCTCCAAGTAGCTTCATCAAAAGATGGGGTATTTGTTTCCTATTGCTGCTATGGTGTATTATCATAAACAAATATTTATTTTTAAAAATCTTTATCTTAACAGTTCTAGGCTGGAAATCTCAATTGGATCATGTAGGATTACAGTTCAGGTGTTGGTAGAACTGTATTTTTTCTGGATGTACTAAAAAAAAAAAATACCACTCCTCACCCTTTTCAGCTTCTAGAAGCTTTGTCTCATAGGCCTGAGTTACTTCAAGCACTGCTTCCACTGTGCCTCCTCCATCTCTTACCCATTCTAAGTGCAGTGTTTAGATCTACCTAGGGCATACGAAGATCGCTTTTGCATCTCATGATCTTTTTTTTTAACTTACTCACTTTACATCCTGCTCACTGCCCCCCTCCCAGTCACCCCCTTCCACAATCCTTCCCTCATCTCCCCTCTCCTCCTCCTCTGAGCAGGTAGGGGCTCCCTGGTTATCTCCTGACCCTGGCACTTCAAGTCTCTGCGAGGCTATGTGCTTCCTCTCCCTCTGAGGCCAGACAAGGCAGCCCAGCTAGAATAATATATTCCATGGACAGCTTTTGGGATAGCCCCCCTCCTTCAGTTGTTCGGGACCCACATGAAGATCAAAATGTGCATCTGCTAGAGATGTGCTGGGAGGGAGACACCCATAGCCAGTGGATGGAGCTTGGGAGCTCTTATGGAAGAATAGGAGGAAGGATTGCAGGCCCCAAAGTGGATAGAAACTCCACAGGAAGACCAACGGAGTCAACTAACCTAGACCCTTGGCTCTTTCAGATTGTGAACCATCAACCAAAGAACATACAGGGGCTGGACCTAGGCATCTCATAATCTTAAGGATAACTTCAAGGTCCCCTTATGCCACATAAGAGAATATAATCCCATATTTCAGGAATTAAAATAAGATGTAGACATTATTAAGTGGTTCAGTACAATGTATACCTGGGGCTAGAAAGTTAGGAAGAGACTTCAAGGCTCCTTAATTTAACAATTTAAAAATACAAACAAATGTAATATCATAACTTTACTTAAAAATGTGTGTGTGGAACTATTCTTAAACGTAGCCTTCACGTTTAACAGTAGATGGCCAGCAGAAAATGAACTGAACAGCTTCAGAGATTCTCTGAATCAAGATGTGTCAGGGTGCCCCACCCCTTTTTCAGTTTTATCTTATTTTTTAGTTTTGTTTTAATAAAATAAAATTGAGATTGTTTGTTAACCCTACAAAACAAATGTGTGGGTAGAGTCAGTGAGAGAGCTTAGCAGGTAAAGGCACTTGTCACCATCTTTGATGACCTGAGTTCAAACCATGAAACCTACAATAGAAGGAAACAACTGACGCTCACTAGCTCTGCCTTGACCTCCACATGGATGCACACATGGATGCGTGCACACACATAATAAATAAGTTGACTGATTAATTAATGTAAAAAATTAAAAGTAAGGAATTTGATAAAACATTTCTCCAAATAAAATACATCTAGGGCCAATAAGGACAACATGTCCCATTATTAGAAAAGGGGAAAATTAAAGATATGAGTCGTTACTTTGAACCTATTAGTTTTATCATAAGAAAAAGGGAAATAGAAAAATAAAAAGAAAGAGAAAGAAAATAAATGCTGACAAAGATGTAGAGAAATCGGAACCTTTGTATACTGCTGACAGGAATGTAAAATATGGAGACAGTAAGGTGAATTTCTTTACCAGTCAAAAATAGAACTACCATATGTTCCAGCAGTCTCACTTCTAAACATATGCCCCAAGAACTGCAAACAAGAACAAACAGATATTTGTATGCACATGCACAAGGTAATAGCATCCATGACAATTAAAAGATGGAAGATGAGGAGACAAACAAAATACATATCCACAAAGTAAAATACCATTTCTTTAAAAAGAAGATTCTGACATATGCTGCTGCATGGCTGAACCTGGGAGATGTTATGCTAAGTGAAATATGCCAGCCACAAAAGTACAAACATTGTGTGATTTCTTTTCATGAAGTATCTAGTGCCAATTCATAGAGAAAGTATGTGGACGTGGTGATTACCAGGGACAGGAGCATGGGACAGGGGAATTGTTATTTTTGGTGGATTTTACTTTATTTTTTATTTCAGCCAAGGAAAATGAAAGAGGTCTGGAAATTGATGAGGAGGAGGACTGTACAACAATGTTATTTACTTAATACCACTGTGCAACAGTGGGAAATAATATATTATACATAATTTACCACGATAAAAATATCATTACAGACCCCAGTTCCCTCTTTTGTTATTGAAAGCATCAGGTGCTATCTAAAGCTAGATCCTCTTTATGGTGATCAGTTATCAGCCACAATCAAGGACACATTTCCTTTCTCACACAGAAGAGCTAAATGCAAGGACAATTTCCCAATGGCTTCCGATAGTTTTGAGGGTTTCTGGGTTCATTTTGCTAAGACCTGACATATATGCAATGGAGTGTGAGGTGAGACTGCTGGAACATAATGAAGGTGGTAAGGACTATACCAAGGAAGAGTTCCCGGGTTATTGGAGAGAACGACTACTTCAATAATTACTGCAGAACCCATTTGGTCCTATAGTAGAGCTCTGAACAAAATCCTAGGAAGATGATTCTGCATGGGAGAAGGGAAAGTTTTGGTTTGGTTTGGTTTTATGTGAGAAACCTTATTTTTTCTTATTTTCTTTATTGAAAATGGATGTATTTCTTTTCTCATAATATATCTTGATTAGTTTCCACTTCCTACTCCTCCCAGTCCTCCCTGACCAAACCTCCCACCTGGAACAACCCCCTTTCTATCTCTTATTAGACAATAAACAGGCTTCTAAAGGATAATAATAAAATAAAATATAAGATGAAATAAAACCCAACACATTGGAATGGGATAAGATAAACAGAATGAAAAGAGTCCAAGAAAAGGCACAAGAAGCAGACATAGACACTCACTCTCACACAAAAAAACCTGGATCCATATTGAATATTCAGAGGGCCTGCAGCATGAGAGAGAGAGAGAGAGAGAGAGAGAGAGAGAGAGAGAGAGAGAGAGGGGGTGGGGGGGGGGGGGGGGGGGGGGGGGGGGGGGGGGGGGGGGGGGGGGCGGGGAGGGGAGAAGAGACAAGAAGAGGAATAAATAAAAATATATTAAATAAAAATGAGATGAAAAAAGATTAAGAAAAAAAACCTACAAGCCCTACCTGACATTATGTTATGAGGCAAGAAACTGCCAAAGATGTTGTTGAGTTTTTTTTTTTTTTAATTCTACTGCTGTGCATGTGGCCTACTCTTGTAGCTTGTTGGACTCTTGAGGCCCTCAGAGTCTGAACCACCAACCAAAGAACATATACGAGCTGGACCTAGGCCTCCTGCACATATGTAGCAGATGTGCAGCTTGGTCTTTATGTGGGTCCTGAACAACTGGAGCGGGGGCTATCATCCCAAAAGCTGTTGCCTGTGCATGGGATATGTTCTTCTAGCTGGGCTACCTTGTCTGTCTTCAGTGGGAGAGGATGCCCCTAACCCCACAGAGACTTGAGGTGCCAGGGTGGGGAGATACCCAGGGGGGCCTCACCAATTCAAAGGAGAAGGGGAGGGGAGACGGAAGAAGGATTGTGGAAGAGGGTAACCGGGAGTGGGACAGTAAGCAGGATGTAAAGTGGGTACGTAAAAGTAAATAAATAAAAATAGTAGTTTGTTTCAAGAGCAAAGTTTTACAGACTTTTTGGATAAATGAACGTGTCTGCATTGAAGGAAAACAAATACATCATTTTAATAATTCAGGCTACCAAGATGTGTCCCTAAGTCACTGAGTTCTGTGAGCATGAGAAGGCAGACTGGCATTTATGATTCCCTCGTGAGATGTCAGTTCTCACTTTCACAGTTTTAGTACCTCATTACATTATTCTGAAAGAGATTTTACAGTTTAATAATACATATAGTTCACATCCATATTTACATACAAGATTGTGCAAATAAGCAGGCATCTTGGGGTAGCACTGAGATGGTTATATACATTTTAAAGTTAACTTTGTTCATGTGTGTGTATATGTATGAATTCTCTAAAGCTGAGTTGGGAAGGATAGGTTCACATAGCATCCTATTGTCTTTCCTTTGTTCTGTATTAAACTTCCTTCCCTGAAGAGATGGTGTGCTCTCTAGGTCAAGAAGAACTGTCTGCCTGCTACCTTCAGCAATTATTCTATTGAAGAGTAGCACAGCTATCCAGGTGGAAAAGTATGAAGAGATGTTCCAGGAGGAGACACTAAGATTCTTGGATAAGGAAGTTATCCAAGGATTGAACATGACTCATTTGGAGAAAATCCAGTCAGAAGTTCAGTGAAGCTCTGAGAAGTTATGTGATGTAAGGTCAAAAAAGATACTCTCAGGGAAGTCAGATTAGTAAATTCAAAGCTAAGAAATCTGCCTTGAACAGATGCTCGCAGCCAACCATTGGACTGAGCATGGGGTTCCCAATGGAGGAGTTAAAGAATGGACTGAAGGAGCTGAAGGGGTTTGCAACCTCACAGGAAGAACAACAATATCAACCAACCAGACTTCCCTGAGCTCCCAGGAACTAAACTACCAACCAAAGAGTACACATGGCTCCAGCCGCATATGTAGCAAAGGATGGCCTTGTCGGGCATCAATGGGAGGAGAGGCTCTTGGTCCTGTGAAGGCTGGAAGCCCCAGTGTAGGGGAATTTGAGGGCAGGGAGGCGGGAGTGGGAGGGTGGGTGGGAAAGCACCCTCATAGAAGCAGGGGAGGAGGGATGGGATAAGGGGTTTTCAGAGGGGAAACTGGGAAAGGCGATAACATTTGAAATGTAAATAAAGAGAATTTCCAATAAAAGAAAAGAAAAAACAAACAAAAAAATAAATATGGCCTTGAAATGGATAAAAGTAGAAGTTGTTAAAGGTTTATATAGCATGAATTCTAGAGGTATCAGCTCAGAGCTCCAAGGATGTACAGCCTACTTTCAATTACTAAAGTTCTTGGTCTCCCCCTTCTCTCTGTCTCTGTCTCTCTCTCTCTCTCTCTCTCACACACACACACACACACAAACACACAAACATACAAAAATGTTGCATAGCAAGAAATAAAGACTGCCCCTTTCCAGACAAATGTACCCATTTATTTCAACTAGATAATCTTCAAAAGTAAGGGGGACTTTCTCATTGCCTCTCACATTGACCCTAGGAGAGAATTACCATCAGATGCTTTTGAGGTCCCAGACCTTTTCCCATACTCAAAGATCAGCAGTACTCCCTTTGGGCTCAGTGTTTTTGTCTAGGGCATGGAGATCTGTAACTCACAGTAACAATTCCCTAGCTGAGCAACAGCAACAACTCACAGTGCTGCAATGGGCTTCCTGGGATCCTGTTAAGTTTGCAGAGTCAAGCCACTGAGTTGGCATGAGAATTGGCACTTAGAAGCACTGCAGGGTGATTTCAAAACATAGCGTCAGCTAAATGGGTCCCTGGGCCTGAGCCAGTCTCCCAGAGCTCTAGTTCCAAGACTCACCATTTGCAGAATCCTGACACTTCGAGCTGCTATATAGTAAGAACTACTAAAGATGTCAGCTGAAGAGATTTTTTTGAGATTCACTCATTGTATGTGGGAAAAAAAACTCTGTGCAATAGGTGAGTGATATTTGACTGTGTTCTGAAAATACAGAAATTCCTTATCAGTGGACATATGGCAGAAAGATGAGAAATGCAGTCAATTACCAGTTCTTAGTTACTTCTCCTTGCCTAGGCACTCTCTAAAAGTTATCTTCATTCTTCTTTCCCACTAAAACATAAAATCATAGGATCCCATGGCTGATAAATATTACATGAAGTCATTTGTTCTCCGTGGCCACCTGTAAATAAATTCAGAACTGAAATCTTCTTGCATGGCTGAGCAATAATTTCCATGTGAACCACTGCTGGATTTAGCAGTCTTTACTATCAATAGTGTTGCAATAGCTTCACTCTAATTCCCTCCAGCTGCAATTTAATCCTCTGTTCTTCACTCGTTGCTGAAAGACAAGTCTTCCCATTGGATATTTTCCAGCTGCTAACTGATCATATTTCAGCCCTTTTAATTTTCCTTCCACAGTTCTCTTCCTTTAAATATCCCACAGAATCTTACATCCTTGCCCTTTAATTGACCCACTTAATTGTCATAAAATCTGCAAACTATCCTGTCTTTCATGCACTGATTGAAGAGGACAAGCAACCAAAAAGAAAGACAATTCAGAAAGATGCCAGGAAATGGGAACTTCCTCCAAGTTTATTATTCTTACCATTGATAGTTCAAATAATTTAGTGCACATAACATGTGCTACTTGTCCACAGAGAAAACCAGAGTGTATGGAAGTGAAATAGAAATCTTTTGTAATCTGCTCACGTAGGTCCAAGAGTTAGAATTTCTGAGATGGGGGATCCTCAGATTGGGATAATATTCTATTTGTAGTGTTCTGTGTTTTTTTATTCCATTTCACTGAATTTTCCACCTCATTACCCACTATTCTAATCATGCCTTTGTAATGACAGAAGCTCATTTAGTCTTTCCCGTCACTCCACACTCTCACAGAGCATTTGAATGGTTACAATTTATAGTCGTTTGTTACCAATGTGATACGAGTGTTCTTAAATACGAATCATTGCCCACATTTCTGATCATTTCAAGATCTGTATGTGTACCAGATATGTTCAGTTATTGACCAATGTTACAAAGCTAGTGCTTACCAAGCTAGAGGTCTTTTGAAATGAGACTCCTATAATTTGTGACCTTGTGATGGACTATGATTCTCAGATCAGATCTCTGGATAAAGCTATGCCAAGTTCATGTGCAGACACTGAATATAAATGAGTTGTGTACTACACTCAATTCTTCCCCTTCATCTTTTTATTAAGTTTTAAATTTTAAAAAACATTAGTTCTTTGAGAATTGTGTACACTGTGTTTTTATCATTTTCATCCTTTCTCCTAGTTTCACTCAGACCAGCACCTACCCACCCATCAGGTTTTTGTTTTTATTTTGTTTCTTCTTCTTCTTCTTCTCCTTCTCCTTCTCCTTCT
The DNA here is from genome assembly GCF_004785775.1 of Grammomys surdaster. Classification (NCBI taxonomy): domain Eukaryota; kingdom Metazoa; phylum Chordata; class Mammalia; order Rodentia; family Muridae; genus Grammomys; species Grammomys surdaster. The sequence continues at coordinate 3,009,873 of NW_021604681.1, read as the reverse complement.
CCTCCTTCTCCTCCTCCTCCTCCTCTTCCTCCTCCTCCTCTTCCTCCTCCTCCTCTTCCTCCTCCTCCTCTTCCTCCTCCTCCTCTTCCTCCTCCTCCTCTTCCTCCTCCTCCCCTTCCTCCTCCTCCTCCTCCTCCTTCACAAGCCATTGTACTTTCCCATGTGGTGGCTCTTCTTCTTCTTCTTCTTCTTCTTCTTCTTCTTCTTCTTCTTCTTCT
>NW_021604681.1:3005926-3009645 GCF_004785775.1 Grammomys surdaster | reverse complement strand
CTTCTTCTTCTTCTTCTTCTTCTTCTTCTTCTTCTTCTTCTTCTTCTCCTCCTCCTCCTCCTCCTCCTCCTCCTTCTCCTTCTCTTCCTCCTCCTCTTTCTCCCCCTCCTCTTCCTCCTAATCCTTCTCCTTCTCTGTTTTTCAGTTTTTGTTTTTATTTGTTTTGTTTGTTTGTTTGTTTGTTTTGAGACAGGATTTCACTATTTACCCCTAACTATCCTAGAACTCACTCTGTAGAACAGGCTGGCCCAGAACTCAGACATCTCCCTGCTTCTGCCTACACAGTGCTGAGATTTAAGGCCTGTGCTACCACTGCCTGGATTTCTTTATTTTCCCACCATCAAATTCAATAGCATTGCCCATTTATTCTTGGGTGTATGCCCCTCCCATGGATCATGGTCAGCTTACCAGGGCCCTCACTTTTAAAAAAAACCTGACTCTTCTACCAGCAGCTATCAGTCACCATTAGATACTCAGCTAAGTGTTACTCATCAATTGCATTTATTTATGTGTGAGTACGTGCCATAGCACTATGAGAAATTCCAAAGGAAACTTCAGCAAGTCCATTCTCTACGTTCACTGCATGAGTCTTGGGAACAGAATTCAGCTCATCAGCATTACTAACAGGTACCCCTACCTACTAAACCATTTCACCATTCTCTTTAGATTTAACAAGTAGAGGTGCTTATGATAGGATTCCAGGTATTTGGGGGCTGTTTTATTAATGCACATTAATATTTAAAGGTAAAAGGATATGGTAGCACACATCTGCAATCCCAACATTAAAGGCAGGAGGATCAGAAATTCAAGGCCATCTTCATTTACATAGCTTATTAGTACACAGTTCATATCACTAAAACCAGTCTTCAAATTATTGAATCCTCTCACAAAAATAAAATATTTTAACATATTCAGAATAATTTATAACCATCATCAATAACTTCAGACAACTCTCATCGCCCTGAAAATAATCCTCATTTACATTAAAAATCATTCCCCCATAGTTATCAACCTTCAGGATACACAGGCTGACCACTGACCCCCAGAATCCTCTTACCTCATCTGTGCACATCCTCCCCACACACTAGAGTTCTAGATGCACAGTACCATTGACGTGGAAACTTCTGGCTTCATTGGAAAGTCAGTTAAGTCAAATGATGTTTTGCTGGGGCAGAGGTAAAAGGATGTTTTGCTAAAGCAGCCACATGAAAGAATGTTTTGCTGAATCAGACACAGGTGAAAGGATGTTGTGCTATAGCAGACATATGAAAGGATGTGTACTGTTCAGAAGGAATATAAATATGACCCCACAAACAGTGCAAGCCTCAAGCATTGGTTTGCTGTGTTCCACCTTGCTCCTCTTCTCTGATGACACGCATGTATTGCTTCATCTTACATTGCTTTGATCAGCTTCATTGATGATGACTTGATAGAGAGAAACTGGCCAAAGAACTTCACATGAGGTTCCTGCAGATTCTTGCTGCTTTCACAGACCCAGGCCGATTGGTGAGCCTCTTGGTTTCTTCTGGATTCAACTGCAGTTGCTGATTCGTTTGTGGTGCTTGCCAAGTGGACTGGACTGCAGCTACTGATTCCTGGGTGGTGTCAGACTGATCTGCAGCTGCTGATTAGTGCTTGGTGTTTGCTAGTAGACTAGGTTGAAAACAATGAAGATTGGAATCGGCCCAAAGAACTACTTCTAAACAGGTCTACTCCCCTGTGTCCTAATAACCTTTCTCTTCCACTACCTCTGGTGTGTGGTGGGCTAGAGAAGAGGTTGAACCCTTATTAAAATAGGTTGAGAATAATTTATGACTACACACCATGCCTGAGTTTTATGTGGGTTCTTTGTATCTGAATTCTGATCTTGTGCTTACACAGCAAGGAATTATCTACTGAACCACCTTTGCAGCCATATTTTATATATATATTGCTTTTTCAACTCATCAAAATTCATAGTATCTAGGCATACTTTGCTTCTCTTTGTTGCTGTAGTATTCCTTTGTATGGTATATTCGCTTTCTCATTATTGTCACAAAGTAGCAGACCATTAACTTAAGGGATGAAGGATTTATTTGAAGTCACAGTTTCAGTCTTCAGTCACAGAGGAGACATGGCAGTGTTGTGTGAAACAAAAAATAAAAATCAAAGCGTTTCTTGTCTTTCCCAAAAAACACACCCCTGGATCTGTGTTTTACACACACACACACACACACACACACACACACACACACACATTATCAGAGGCGAGTGATCTATCTTCAACTTTCCTTCCTAAGAAGTAGGTAAAATGTGAGTGAGAGGATAAGCATTAAGATGGAGTTTTCATTTTTATACACGCTATCAGAATTACAAGGGAGGTTGGAGCAGCCCACTGGAACCCAGACACCAATTTCTTAGCATAAAGGGGATTTATTACCCTGGAGGGCAAGCAGGGGGTGAGGGGAGCATTGGCTTCATCTGGAGTGGGTTTTTAAGAAGAAAATGGAGGAGTCTGTGCTAGGATGAGCTGGTAAATCCTGATTGAGCATGTTAGCCAGATAATGAATTTTTACTGTTGGACCTTGGTGTTTCTTTCGGGAATGAGTCTGTGGCCAAATAAGGAAGTGGACCTTGGGAGGGGCTAGCTTTAGGAATGTAGTCTAAAGGTTTTAACAAGATAGAAAGAAGGGTAAAGGGCAAAACCCGTAGGTGCCATCCTTGCCATACTTGGGCCTGCTAGAAAGCCTTTCAAGAGGTGTCCAACTTTTCAACATTGCAACATGCTATATATGTATTGGTGCTTCATATATCCTGGGATGCAAGCAGCCTGCATGGCACTGGTAGGACATGGCCATAACTAATAGAAAAAGAACATCTTGGTGTTGGTTATCCTCAGTCAATCGGGCAGATGGTGTTTTTTCTGCTCTCTGAATTCAACAGTTGGTAAATGTCAGTGTTTGGCTGCCATACACATTTATGAGATGGGCATGCATTGTTCCACAATCAAATTTACCACAGACTACATGCACCAGATGAGGAGATTTCGTGTGCCTGGGCCTTGACTTTTCAGGTGTATGGTGCTGCTCCAGCATTGGAACCACTCCTGAAGCCTTTTCCCTTGGAGTTTTAAACTCATAACACATACTGCCCTCTCTGCCTCTACAATGGCACACACTGTAGTTGCAGGGACCTATGCCCATGTGTTGCTAACACTCAGAACAGTTTAATATGACCCACAAGAATGTTGATGAGCTAAAAGACTACTTACCCCCCACACCCAAAATCAGATTCAAACAGATAGCCTTAAGAATGAACTTTGATTACAAAGGTAAAGCTCAATGATTTTCTGCACAAGCCAGTAGGTCTATTGGCTACTAAAAATAGTTACAATTAAAAACATCAGTCTCTGGCTACAAGAAGTCATTTTTTTCTTCCATAAACAATTTCTCTCTATGTCTTTGTCTCTCTGCGCATGTGTGTCTTTCTGTCTCCTGTCTATGTCCTGGAGTTCATTATGTAGCCCTGGCCTTGAATTTGTGTCAGCACCCCTGTCTCTAACTGAATTCTAGAATTAAAGGTGTGTGCCACTATGTGTGGCTAAGGTCTGTACTTCTTGTAAAGAAGTATCCCTACATCATTATGTCCTGAGTCCTGGGGGCTAGGTTCTTCTCTTCTCTCCTCTCCTCTCCTCTCCTCTCCTCTCCTCTCCTCTCCTCTCCTCTCCTCTCCTCTCCTCC
>NW_021604681.1:2969142-3005826 GCF_004785775.1 Grammomys surdaster | reverse complement strand
CCTTCCCTTCCCTTCCCTTCCCTTCCCTTCCCTTCCCTTCCCTTCCCCATCTCTCTCTCTCCCCCTCTCTCCCTCGTTTTTTTCATAAGAGATGCTAGGCATAGAAAAGCAGTTAAAATGAGCTTGACTGTGGACTATAATTTTCTACAGCAAAGGCCCCAACAAGGATTCATTTTTTTATTGACATGCAATAAGACAAACTTTTATTTAATGCTTTCTCTGTGTCAAGTATTGTCCTGGTAATGACTTTTTAAAATAAAGTAGGCTTATAAAATATCTCTAAAACTGGCTAAGTCAAGGGTTTGCTTCAATGAATGAGTTTTTCTGCAGGGCTACTTGAGTTTAATAAACCAAAAAGTTTAGATTATTTTCTATAGCACTGTAGAAGTATTATTACTTCTAGAGCTCTCAGTACTAGTTAGTGTCTATTCACGAAACTGCTGAGGGAATTCTGTAACACCTGGACTCAGAAAGCTAAGGCAGGGGGACAAGGAGCTTGGGACCAAGGATCGTTATAATGTGAAACCCTGTCTAACCAACATAATAAATTTTAAAAAATGAAAAAGAAGAAGACTTCTATAGATTAACCACCTACTATTACAAGCAATGTAATAATCATCTTGACCACAAACATGAAAAGATCTTCATTTCTTGTGCATAAATGTGTGTGTGTGTGTGTGTGTGTGTATGTGTGTGTGTGTGTGTTTGCTATATAAATTTTCAAATAAATGCATTACAGTATTTTGAGTCATGTCATAAAAGATTGAAAATAGTTTAGGGTAAAAGTAAATAACTTGTCAACTACTTGTTTGTTAATAAAATGTTATTAGCATATAATAACATATCCACTTACTTATTGCCTGTGGCCATTTTTGCACTCAATTGGCAGAGTTTTGTAAGAGAATGTATGGGTCTCCAAAAGCAAATATATGTATATTTATTATTATATATTTATTGGTCTTTCCAAGTGTCAATTTAAAACAAAGGACTAGAAAGGTAGTTTCTTACACCAACTGGTGGCCATTTGAAGTGAACAAATTTGGCAAAGTTATATAGACACAGCTAGAATATGCTGCTGTGGAGTGGAAAAATTGGGTCACTATGTATGCATTAGCAGCCAAGGACCTTCCCTTTAAATTTCTGTTAGTATGGTGTTAAGATATTCTGAAGACTAAGTATAATAAAGACACCACTAAGAGCGGCATGACTATATTTATACATTCCAAAACCCCACGAAGTGAGCAGAATTTATTTTTGTCCATGTGTTTAATTCTGTAACTCTAATTTTCTACCATGATTGAACATTTATTTGTGAGGCACTACACATTTGCATTCTTTTACCTGAGAAGCATTCTCAGGAGAGAGGGAATTAATAGCATTCAAATAACAATATTTAAACATAGAAGGGGTCTAGAGAAAAAGAAATAAAGTTTTTACCCCTAGCTCTCAAAACTTGACTTGACGCCAATATATTCTTAGTAACAGTAATGTTTATTGGATGAAAAGGAATATGTCAGCTCTGAATAAAATACCAGATATGCCATCAAATTGTTAAGATAGGGTTAAAGCAGTCTAAGACAAACATAGTCCATTTCCCCCAACATATTGCTGACAGGGCTCTAGTGAGGGATTTAGTTGCTTCAATGTTAAAGACCCTTTCCTCAATATGTTGTAATTATACTCCAATCATCCTACCTTTTCTTTGTCCCTCCATCTCATTCACAAATTAAAACAACACATTTAATGGAGTCCAGTTTATTCGAAATGATTGTAATTATTGCTTCATTGATTACAAACCATGAAATCCCCCACACACTTCTCTTAAATACAGACAGCTGGGCCATCTGTTCCCCATGAATCATGTAAACAGAAGAGACTTGAGAGAAGGATTGAAACACTTTCCAACCTGCTTCTGCCTTATTTCAGAAATGCAATCATCTCTCCGGGGACTTAACAGATGCAATGCTTAGGATCTAACCTGCCAACTTGATCCTCTTGTGTCATATTGAAAGTTCTGGTTAGAAAACGAGGTCAAAGCCTACAACTTAGTCATATTTATTTTTCCTACTCGTTTAATTATGGTTTTTTTTTAATTATATAGGGAACATGTAAATGGGAACTAAACCCCTAAGCAGTCCAGAGTGGTACAAAATGACAAGTGAAATGCCCCCTCCCTGCTCTTTGCTCTAAGGCAAATCTCTTTAGACATTTCTCTTTCTGTGTTCAGTGGTTTTGATGTCGTTGGCATTGCTCTGGTTCTTGGTTTATCTGATTTAATCTATATTGACACAGATGATGAATTTGGCTCTCTTGCCTTCTCTCTTGATTTGGCCAAGACCCTAACTCACAAATTCTACCTCTCCTTCCCGCTCCTTTCAAATTGGTGAGATCACATTTAATTTCTATATCAAGTTTTAAACTTTAAACAATACTCTTGCATCTTGATTTCTTACTCCACTCATTTACTTTTCTTTTAATATATTTCAATACAGTAAAATTTCAATGTTTTCTTTTGCTAGTTGCACCTTTTGATTCATTCAAGAAACCCTTCTATCCTACAATAAAATGTTTTCTTATACTAACACTTTTGTATTTTATACACAGACCCCCTAAAACCATCTGGATTTGATTATTGTACATTATGTGAAATAGAGATCCAATTTCACTTTTTCCATAAGGATAACCATTTGTTACAGCATTGTACACTAAATAGTCTAAGTATTCCGACACAGTCTTGCAATTCTCCCTCGGTTATATATCAAATGTTTTATATATAAGCATCAATACAAATGCTAGTCTGTCTCAATGGTGTCTAAAATTTCCTTGAAATAGATTGTGTATTTGAGAGCATCATACTTTTTGAGCCCTAGTTTTCTTTTCTGTTTTTAAGCACATGTTTCTCTTTTATTCTATGTGTATGAGTGTTTTGTCTGCATGTACACCAGGTTTGTTCCTGGTACCAGCAAAGGCCAGAACAGAGTGACGGTTCTCCTGGAACTGGAGTGACAGACGGTTGTCAGGCAGAATGTGGGTGCTGGGAATCAGACCCGAGTCGTCTACAAGAGCAGCCAGTGCCCTTAGCTAGTGAGCCATCTCTCCAGCCTCAGCCTGATCTTCTTATTTTTAGATTGGTAATAATAATTTATTTCCTTCACTATTTAGGGAGTTGCCAGAGAGTGAGTATAGGATACAAAACTAGATAGGAGATCACAAGAGAAGAAGAAATATTGAGAACTGGGGAAATGACAGCAGATCACATGTGACTTGAAAGTGAGAGGACTAGGGAAGAGGAGAGGATAGAGGAAGGACAAAAACAAATGTTTGAAAAATTCCACAATGGAGCTTAATTCTTTATATGCTAATAATTTTATTTAAGTCATAAGGAATATCATGGACATCTTGAAAGTGATGCTCAGACTTTACAACCATAACATGTTGATATCAAAATCACTTTAAATATTATTTACTTAAGCCCTCTGTATTAACACAGGCAGAAACTGGAGAGCAGAGCAGTTGAGTGGTGTGCCCACAAAGAAAGCCATTATAATGTTCCTATAGTATGTTTCCTAAGGCTGTAGCCTAAAGCAAGGGGCATTGTATCTGAACTAAAAAAAAATAAAGGCAAGGATTTAATCCTGTACTACAGTCTGGCAAGCACCACTAATATTTTCCCTTAAATGTGATGTAATCACACAAGGTTGATAGATCACTACCTGTGCTTGCGGTCCACTGCAAACTTGAACCGCACAAATGCAATTTAGCATAGGCCATCGCTAATTTAGCAGCAGAGACTGATATACATCACAGTCACTTAACAAATGGCATCCTTCCAGCTGGGGCCTGGCAGTGAGTTAGTGAGTGCTAAATATAAGACACAGTCGGTGATTTATAATATGACTTTATGTCAAGCAAAACTACTTGCTCACAGAAACTAGTCTGTCTCGACTTGTACACCTGACTCAAAAAACAAAAGTTTGACTTAAGCATTACATAGAAATAAACTAATTGAAATTTTGAATTTTCGTTGAGTTAGAAAAATAAACGTGCCTCAGTCAAAGTCTGACGTTGGGCAGATAGCCTACAAACGTAGAATGCACTCTTTTCATTTTTATTACAAAATTTACACAAAACATAAGCATAACTACAATTTAAGGAATAGTAGTAAAAGATGATTCAACCACTCCTGGATCCACTACTTAAATGAAAAACAATTTCTAGTACCTTAGGGGCCTTTGGTGTACGTGTCGCTGTCTAGCTTCTCTCTATCCCAGTGGCAAGTGAATCCTTTGTTAATTATTCCTTAGAAACTTTTAATTTTTCCATTTTTGTATTATTTCTTTTTAAAAGACCCTGCCTAACTTTCACATATGCGTAAGGCACAGTGCCAATTAAAAAGAAAAATCCATTTTAAAAAGAAATGAAAAAATAAATTGACCTAGGGCTTAGCTACATTCTAGCATTAAATAAGAGAAAAACAATAGAATGAAAGCAAGAACAATTGAGAATCAGGCTGCAACTCAAGGTTATGGAGTATCATTGCAGGGAAGTTGAGGTTCAAATCTGAAACAGCTAGTCATGTCTATAGTCAAGAACAGGGCTCAAAACCAAGGCATGCTGCCACCCACTTTTAAGCAGGGGCTTCCCATGTTAATTAAAGTAGTCAAGACAGTTTCCCACAGAAATATCCACAGGGCAACCTGATTAGCCAACCCTTCCTTGAGACTCTCTTCCGAGGTGATTCAAGTTCTGTCAATTTGACAGTTAAAAACAACCATGACACTACTGTAATCACATTAGGAAGATCTGCTTATCATAATGTACCCCTGTAACCAACAACCAACCTCTTCATCCTCTCCCACAAACGAGTAATAGTGTCTCTGTGCTTGAGTCATTCACTTCTTGCATACAGTTCCAACTTCCTTAGATTGAACTATGTGTTAAGAAAGGGAAAGAATAAAGAAATCGTAAAAATAATAGAAAGGAAAATATCATACAAAGAGTGATAGTGATTCTGTGATGTAAAATACAGAACCCAAGCTAAACCTGGTGGCATATAAACTTAATACCAGCCCTTGTTATGTGGAGGAAGGAGGATTAGGAGTTCAAGGTCATCCTCAGCTATATAGTGAATTCCTGGCCACTACGGGATATAGAATACCTTATCTGTCTCAAAGAATAAAACAAAAATAAAATATACAACATGATATTGAATTTCAGATTATTTTAAAAATATCATCATTGTATGACACTCACAGAGACTGAAGCAGCATACACAGGGCCTACACAGGCCCGCACAGAGTCCCCTGTGCTTATATTATGGCTTCTAATTTAGTGTTATGAGATTCCTGGGTGTGCAAACAAGTGGGTCTCTGATTCTTGTACCTTTTGTTTTGCTCTTTTCTGTCTGTTGGTTTGTCTTGACCAAATTTGATGTGCTAGTTCTTGTTCTATCTTATTATACTTTATTTTGCTATGTTTTTATAAAGTGAATGAATGGATAAATGAATGAGTGAATGAATGAATGAATACCTAGGCACTATGGTAAAGGTTAAAAACTGAACTGTCATTTATACTTCCTGAGACATGGCAAAACAGTTTTCTCTACTGTGGTGACACTGATATACCAACCATTCCTGGGCTGGCCTTGTGTTCAAGAGTTTCAGCAACATATAAATGGACTCCACTGGTTTTTGAGTGTGCTTTTATTTGATTACAGTTTGGTGAGGTTTGGGGGTTGTGGGGATAGTGTTTTGTTTTCTCGGTTTGGAGGGGTTGCTGTTGTATTGTGTGTTTGTTTGAGAAAGAACTTAAACTTAGTGGCAAGGGAGAGGAGCGGGATCTGGAAGGAGTTGGGAGAGAAAAAGATCAAAATATATTTAAATTAAAATTTTTAAATAATAAAAATATAATAAAAATGAAAAAATATTTAAAAAAATAAAATATAACCATTGCACAGAATGAATTTGTACTAAAAGGAATTATTGGTTTTTCAAATTTGCTTGCTAAAACTTGTTACCTATCCTACCCATTTAAACAAGTGCACAACCAGAATGAATGAAGATACAGAAATTGTGATTCAGTTCAAGTAGCCATCATCCCATGACATTATCTGGACAAAAGTAGGTATTCTTTTTTTTTCTTATTTTCCTTGATGAATCAAGCATCAGTAGAGTTACAAAGTCTTCTCAAGACATAATTCTATATGAATCCATCCCACATTTAACAAAAGACTATCTTGTGCCCCACTAAGAGGAACATTCTGAAAGCAAATTAAGCCTTTCTAGACTAAAGAGATGGATCAGTGGATAAAGAATCTGCTAAACAAGCATGAAAACCAGAGTTCAAGCCCTAGAGTCCATGTAAAGCAGGACATAAAGGCACATGTCTTCAGTCCTGGTACTCCTATGGTGAAATGGGAGGTGGAGTCAGGAAAATACTCCAAGGCTCACGGGCTAACCAATCTCGTATATGCAATAGCAAACAAGGGAGCCTGACTCAAACAAGGTGAGTGGTAAGGACTAACATCCAAGGTTGTCCTCATATACATCATGGTACTCATACACACACACACACACACACTCATACACACACACATCATCATCATCATCATCATCATCATCATGAACAACTGAATTTAATTTTTTTTTATTTTTATTTTTTATTTTTTTATTTTTTTTATTTTTTTAAGGTTTATTTATTTTATGTATTCACCATTGCTCTCTTCAGACACACCAGAAGAGGGCATCAGATCCCATTAAAGATGGTTGTGAGCCACCATGTGGTTGCTGGGATTTGAACTCAGGACCTCTGGAAGAGCAGTCAGTGCTCTTAACCACTGAGCCATCTCTCCAGCCCCCAACAACTGAATTTAAAATTAAAGAAATTATTTTAGCCCTCCAAGAGGTACAACCCTAAAACAGGAACCACAAGAGTATTATGGAAAGTGCCCAGCATACTCTTTGGTAAACATTACCCAACTACCACTAAAATATATCTTTGTTTATTGTCTATTCCTTGCTATCTGTTCTTACTGTTTCCATGTGAAAGAGGAATTCTTAAAATAATACAGAACATGACTTCCCCTTCTTACTAGCCAGCATCATAATCAATTGTAGGCTGAATCCCAGAGTTGAAGTTAGATGAGTGACCACATGTTTTCAAAACACAAATGTTGAGATAACTACTATCCTGATTTGACTTATATGCTAGTCAACTGGAGCTCAAGGGAAGAACAATCTACTCAGTCACCAGTTAGGTTTTCTTCTTTCTTGTTATCAAGTCCTTCGGCACATTGAATCAGTTTTATCCACTGTCTGGATCCAGATGAGATTTGCAACATTAGTTCCAAAATGATTTTCAGTTCTGGGTAGACACTACTGCAGTCTTCTTGGCTTCATAGCACAAGACACTGGACAGAAAGTGCAGTAATAAGTAAAATGCCTATAGCAGCCAAATCTCTCATTTCTTAAAGTGGTTCATTGTTAGTGACACTGTGCTTTGTGTGGGGGGGCAGGGGGATTCTTTGCATTTATTTATTCTTGTGAATAGAAGTTGTGGCAGTTTGAATAAGAATGGTCCCCATAGGCTTATATATTGGAATGCTTAGTCATCAAGGAGGGGAACTATCCTTGATGCTGCCAAAGGTCATGTCTGAATCCAAAGTCTTGTTGCAGCTGGGGTCTGTATTGATGTCCATGGTCTACATTGCCACCAAAGTCCATGAGGATGTCTATGGTCTATGCTGCAACCTGAATTCAGGCTGATATCCTTGAGCCATGCCACCACTGGGAACCATATTAATGTGAGTAGCTTGTACCATGGTGATTGATATTCATCACCCATACTGCCTTTGAGGGCCTTGTCCAGTTCTATGTTCCTACTGCAACTGGGAGCCGTGTTCGCGGTCTATGCTGTCACCAGAATCAATGAGAAAGCCCAGGATCTAAGCTCCAGCTGACTGTAAAGAGCAAAAAAGGCTATTTTGGCAGTGATGTTGATAACTGCAGATGCACAGTTGAGAAAGAAAGACATGGAAGGTTTCTGTGGCAACCTTTACTCCTCCCAACACCCCCGCCAATGGTAATAATATAAAATGGAAGCCTTCAAAGAGAATTATTTAAAAACTGTGATGATGCTGATGTGTAACTCTCTACAATTGATTCCTTCTGATAGGGGTGTGGGTGAAAAAGGACCCAATTTTCATTACCGGGATGAGCACTGGGAGTTTAACCATGCTCCACTACATATATAAACAACACAAATTGAGCTTGGGTATTTTTTTTTTGGTTTGGGGGATTGTTCAGGGGTAACAAGGGCAGGAGAGTGTACATGAAAGTACGATGAAGTGAGGGTACTTGGAGTGTATGAAGTGAAATTCCCAAAGAATCAATAAAAACATCATTTGGAGAAAAAAGCCCAAACCAGGCCCAGAATATCCCTCTCATCCTAGTGCCTGTGAATCTGGAAATAGAACTCTCAGCTACTTCTCCAGTTCTATGTCTGCCTGTATGACACCATGTGCCCCATCATGATGATAATGGACTATACCTCTGAAACTGTAAATCAGCCCCCCACCAAATGTTCTCTTTCATAACAGTTGCCATATTCATAGGTCTCTTAACAGCAATAGAATACTGACTAAGACAGAAGTTGGTACCTGGGAGCTAAGTATTGTGACAGACCTGAGCATGGTGCTTGTTGGCAGAATAGGGGTTTTGGAATCATGGATGAGGAAAGCAATTGAACAATTTTAAGCGTGGTTAAATCGGTCATACTTGGAGGACCATGGAAGACAATAGAGCTGAGAGCAATGTAGATTATGACAGGCAAGTTAGAGAGGTTCCAGAGGAGACGAGTATTAGTAAGTGGCCAAAAGACAATACTTGCGATATTTTAGCAAATAATGTGGCTGCTTTCTCCCCTTGTTCAAAAAGTCTGCCTGAGGCTAAACTGAAGTATTTTGGATTAGTGGCTTTAGCAGAGAAGATTTCAAGGCAGCCTAGTATTGAGACTGTCGCAGGGTTATTAGTGGTCACACGTTTGCAGATCTATAATGGAAAGGAGCAAGCTGCATATGAAAAACACAAAATATACATTTTCAGGAGAAAAGGAACACCAAGAAGTATGATGGAGCTTACATTCAGTGCTCAAAGAGATAAAAAAGTTTAAAGAAAAGCCTGGTGTTAAGTGGGATAAAGAAAGTGATAACCTCAGGGTAAGGACTCACCCAGTAAGCTTCCAACTTGTGAAAATAAAGAAAAGCCTGAACAGTGAAGGAAAGTTGATATGAATATGGAACCAAGAGGCTGAATTCTAGACCCATCAAGAAGCAGAACCTGACAGCTTTGACTATATGGTTCTGTGTTTAGAGTCAAGGATATAAGAAAGAGGTTGTGGAATCTCCCTCTGTGGCTAAGAAAAGCCATTGAGACCAGGCATGTGTCAGAGGTGTCGCTGTATAGAGGACCAAAGAGGCCCTTGTGTGAAGCTATGAAGGTGAAGCCTGAATTGCCTTGGAGACCCCAAGATGTTAAAGATGCCAGTGTCATGGGATACTTGCCATGAAAAGCTGCAGACTGGGTATGGAACCAACCCAGGAGACAGCAATATGTTTTACTCAACAAAGATGAAAGGTGTTGGAGATCTGAAGAATGCGTTGACATCAGACATGACAATGCAGAATTTGGAATTTGCACAGCTGGTTTTCAGTCTTGCTTTGGTCCAGTATTTCCTTGTTAGGTTCTTTCCTCCCTTTTGAAATGGTAATGTATATTCTGTCATTACATATTGGAAGTTTGCGATCTGCTCTTTGATTTTGATTTTACAGGGTATTACAGGTAAAAGAATACCTTAAGTCTCAGAAGAGACTGAACTTTAGGCTTTTAAACAAACAGTGTTGAGACTGTATGGGGCTGTTTGAAGTCAGACTGAATGCGTTTCTGCATTGTAATAAGGCGACAAGCCTATGGGGTCAGAGTGTGTAATGTCATGGTTTGAAAACCAATGGCCTCCATAGGCTCATATATTTGAAAGCTTAGTAATCAGGGAGTTCAATTGAGAAATTCTATATTGATGAGTAAGGGGGAAACCAATTAAGGAAGAGATCCTAATGTCAGCTTCCAGGCCTCCATATGTTCACACACATGCATACACAAGGACATTCACACACTGTAAACATGCATATACACATGTTCAAAACGTACAGAGACATATATAAAGAAAATGATTTAAACTAGTCTCTAATAGTCCTTAGTCAGCAATGTCATTATCCCACGTAACAGATGGCAAAATGGTGAGTTTAGAGTTTCTTACCCAAGTGACATAGCAAACCCATGACAATCAAGACTGAAACCAATACACTGGATTCCATAGTTGGCACTGAGAACAACCTCATACTGTCTTTTCAGACAGCCCAGGGCTTACTATCCACATCTAATTCACAAGAAATTGATGCTCAGTACCTGAAGTACAACAGCCACTCAATAGAAATAGAAAATAAATCCAGGGTCTCTGTTTACTTTTTTAACTGAATCATCCAAAATCTTTCTATTAAACTGTCATATAGTTTGGGACTTTAGGTTTGTAAGGCCTTCTACAGTTCTGTCTCTTGACTAAATAGGTGCCTCGAGGTCAGCTTCTTAGCCATTGAGCATTTCATCACAGTTTGGCACAGAGCTGTTCTTTTCTGATATTTTAAACCTAAGAATTTCTAAAGACTTGGTATAAGAATATTATACAGAACAAATAGCCTTAGAATGTTCCTTCTTTACCTTCTCCATTTCCCCCTCTCCTTTTCTGACCTTACAGGAAATTCATTGGCAGTTATCACAGGAAAAGCAATCATTCAGCCAGCACTATCTAACAAGTCGCCTTGAAGCTATTTTAGAAGTGACAGATGAATGTAAGGTCCTGGAAGGCGCATGTTCTTTCCTTCCTTAATTGCTGCTTTACTAAAAGCATGCGGCAAACAATATTGAGAATCTTAGCTCTATTCCCTACCTCAGATGGCAGAAGAAGCTGTGCATGTGCATATTAAACAGGCCAGCTGAAACCTGATTTGCTCAGTATTAATGAAGAGATGGTAATGTAACCCAGCATCTGTAAACAGTCCAAGAAGACATCTGTGGATTATTGAGAGCAATATTCATATTTTATAAGCCTTATAACAGCAGAAGTACTCTAAGTCCATATTAACAACTGGAGTTTAGTCTTCTAATGTACACAGAGCACCAGAAAGAAGCAAAACATTAGTTCTTCCTGTCTGAATTTTTTAAAGACACTAAATCAGATAGATCTCCAGATTCTCATCTCACTGCTATGTGCTGAAATCAGACATTCCATACAACAGGACTGGCTGGCTGTAGGTGAAAATCTGAAGGTGAGTTTTGTCATTGGGCCTTTCACCATTCTCCTTTGCCCCTCCTTCATCTTCCTTCTGATTCCTCCTTCCTCCACTCAAATGGACGACAGATAAAAAATTTTTATTGTGACTTCTAATATAGACCAGATTCTTGTTTTTAACTTATTCCCTTTACATCTTGCTCACTGTCCCCCTCCCTGTCACCCCTTCCCACAATCCTTCCCCATCCCCCATCCTCCATCCCCTACTCATCTGAGTGGGTGGAGGACCCCCTGGTTATCCCCTCACCCTGGCACTTCAAGTCTCTATGAGGCTAGGTGCTTCCTCTCCCACTGAGGCCAGACAAGGCAGATCAGCTATTAGAACACATGCCATGTATAGGTAGCAGCTTTTAGGATAGCCCATGCTCCAGACGTTTGGGACCCCCATAAGACCAAACTGCACATCTGCTACACATGTGCAGGGAGGCCTAGGTCCAGCCTGTGTATGTTCCTTGGTTCATGGTTCAGTCTCTGAGAGCTCCAAGGGTCCAGGTTACTTTATTCTGTTGGTCTTCCTATAGAGTTCCTATCCCCTTAGGGGTCCTCAGCTCTTCCATAAGTCCTCCAAACTCCAACGACTGTTTGACTGTGGGTCTCTGAATCCCTCTGAGTCAGCTGCTGGGTGGAGCCTCTCAGAGGATAGCCATATTAGACTCCTGTCTGCAAGCATGAGAGAGTATCGTTAATAGTGTCAGGGATGGACAAGCCTTTAATCCCAGCACATGGGAAACAGAGGCAGGTGGATTTCTGAGTTTGAGGCCAGCCTGGTCTACAGAGTGAGTTCCAGGACAGCCAGGGCTATACAGAGAAACCTTGTCTCAAAAAAAAAAATAGTGTCAGGGATTGGTGCTTGCCCATGAGATGGGTCTCAATTTGGGCCTGTTTTTGGTTGCTCTTTCCCTCAGTCTCTTCTCAATCCCCCAGCCCTGCATTTCTTGTAGACAGGAAAAATTTGGGGTTGAAAATTTTGGGGTAGGTTGGTGTCCTTATTGCTCCACTGGGGGTTCCTGTCTGCTACCGGAGGTGGTTTCTTCAGGTTCCATATCTCCAATGCTGTTAGTCACAGCTAAGCACACCCCCATTGATTCTTGGGTACCTCCCCTATCCCAGGTCTCTGTCTCTTCTTATATTATTCAAGATTGTTTTGGTTATTCTGGGTTTTTTACTTTTCCATATAAAGTTGAGAATTGCTCCATCAAATACAGACCTGATTCTTACTCTATGTCTCCTTCTCTATATTGTCCACGCTATAATGAACCTGAATCCCATTTCAGCACCACTTCCCACAGAGCATCAGGTATGAACCAAGTCAGACCTGGCAATCACACTCCTGGGAATAAATGTAATGACAGCAAAAAAATACAAGTGAATAAAAACAAATAGAAAAAAATCAAACTATGGCAACCAATTATTTCAGTTTACCCAGAAGACGATGTTTCCTAGAATTTGAAAATTTCCATGATGAAACCAGAAAAGGTTCAGATAAACTGAAACAATTGGTACCTCGTGAAATATTGGTCATAATACCAAACAACTGAAACAAAGCATAAATGGCCATTCGTAAGATAATGCTTGAACAAATGATAGTACATTACTCTGTTCAGCACAACCTAGATATTTCAAAAATAATGTGAATCCTTGTGTATTGAGTATAAAATGTGACTACAGAATTAGAAAAATGTAATTACCCATTAAAATGTCTAGTGTAAGAGTATCTTGTAAAAATTTGAAAGTAAAACAAAATTACAAAATGGCATGGTCGTGTTTGTATACTCGATAATACAGAGATGTCTACTCATCTTGAGAAATAATTAGGGTGGTTATAAGTAATAGTTATTACTCCATGCCTAAATCCAAGAAACAGATATAGACATCTATAAATACTTACAGTTCCAGTGTCAAGCACATGCAATGATGGGTCCATGATAAAGTATGAACAATATGTTGGAAAGTAATGATCATTATTCTCAGTTCGGTTCAAAGTGGTCTAAAAAAGTGCAAATATGATTGTTGTTGATGAGAGATCAAAACCATGGAAATAATGTTCAGGCAGTAGTAGAACTTTGTTGTTTTGCTACTTTGTCACACACACACACACACACACACACACACACACACACACACAAGGTTCTTACAGGACTACTTCTAGGAATGTCTCTAATCTTTCTACCGTGTGGTTCCCTGGGATCAAACTCAAGCCCTCCTGTTTGAAAGCAAGCACTTTTTCCCATTGAGCCATCTCATGGAGTCCAACTAAAACTTTTAAATAAATAATATTGTAGAATTGTTTGAATGACCTGTGAAAAAGCTTTAATATAAGCAATTTCACTGTATTTTTTTTTTCATGGAAACAAGCAAAAGTCATTAAGAATCTGTTTCAATTACTAACTATAGTTGCTCCTGCAATCTTATGAATAGAATGTATTGTAGATACAGTCAAGATTTAGGGAACTGTTATATCTCCGAGTATGTTTCCTTTGACTATCCTCCACATATAGAAAGAAAGAAGTAACCAAAGAACAATGGTGCTTCCTACCAATAAATGGGAATATAGGCTGTTTTGATTTTGTCTTTCACTTGCTTGGTTAGATTCACACCAAGGTATTTCATATTATTTGCAACTATTGTGAAGGGTGTCATTTCCCTAATTTCTTTTTCAGTCTGTTTATCTTTCATGTAGAGGAAGGCTACTGATTTGTTTGAGTTGATTTTATAACCAGCCACTTTCCTGAAGTTGTTTATCAGGTTTAGGAGTTCTCTGGTGGAAGTTTGGGGGTCACTTAAGTATACTATCATATCATCTGCAAATAGCGATATTTTGACTTCTTCCTTTCCTATTTGTATCCCTTTGACTTCTTTTTGTTGTCTAATTGCTCTGGCTAGGACTTCCAGTACTATATTGAATAGGTAGGGGGAGAGTGGGCAGCCTTGTCTAGTCCCTGATCTTAGTGGGATTGCTTCAAGTTTCTCTCCATTTAGCTTGATGTTGGCTACTGGTTTGCTGTAAATTGCTTTTACTATGTTTAGGTATGGGCCTTGAATTCCTGATCTTTGCAAGACTTTTAACATGAAGGGGTATTGGATTTTTGTCAAATGCTTTTTCAGCATCTAGTGAGATGATCATGTGGTTTTTTTTCTTTGAGTTTGTTTATATAGTGGATTACATTGATGGATTTCCGAATATTGAACCATCCCTGCATTCCTGGGATAAAACCTACTTGATCATGATGGATGATTGTTTTGATGTGTTCTTGGATTCGGTTTGCTAGAATTTTATTGAGTATTTTTGCATCGATGTTCATAAGGGAGATTGGTCTGAAGTTCTCTTTCTTTGTCGGGTCCTTGTGGGGTTTGGGTATGAGTGTAATTGTAGCTTCATAGAACGAATTGGATAGTGTTCCTTCTGTTTCTATTTTGTGGAATAGTTTGAAGAGAATTGGTATTAGGTCTTCCTTGAAGGTCTGATAAAATTCAGCACTAAAACCATCTGGTCCTGGGCTTTTTTTAGTGGGGAGACTTTTAATGACTGCTGCTATTTCCCTAGGGGTTATGGGACTATTTAGATGGTTTATCTGCTCCTGGTTTAACTTTGGGACCTGGTATCTGTCTAGGAAATTGTCCATTTCATCCAGGTTTTCCAGTTTTGTTGAGTATAGGCCTTTGTAGTAGGATCTGATGATTTTTTTAATTTCTTCAGTTTCTGTTGTTATGTCTCCCTTTTCAGTTCTGATTTTATTAATTTGGATACTGTCTCTGTGCCCTCTGGTTAATCTGGCTAACGGTTTATCTATCTTATTGATTTTCTCAAAGAACCAACTCCTGGTTTTATTGATATTTTGTATTGTTCTTTCTGTTTTTATTTGGTTGATTTCAGCCCTGAGTTTCATTATTTCCTGCCTTCTACTCCTCCTGGGTGTATTTGCTTCTTTTTGTTCTAGAGCTTTTAGTTGTACAGTCAAGTTGTTAGTGTGTGCTCTTTCCAGTTTCTTTTTGTAGGCACTTAGAGCTATGAGTTTTCCTCTTAGCACTGCCTTCATGGAGTCCCACAAGTTTTGGTATGATGTGTCCTCATTTCCATTGAATTCTAAAAAGTCTTTAATTTCTTTCTTTATTTCTTCCTTGACCAAGTCATCATTGAGTAGAGAGTTGTTCAGTTTCCATGTGCACATGGGTTTTCCATTGGTTTTGTCATTATTAAAGACCAGTCTTATTCCGTGGTGATCTGATAAGATGCAAGGGATTATTTCAATCTTTTTGTATCTGTAGAGGCCTGCTTTGTGACCAATTATATGGTCTATTTTGGAGAAGGTACCATGAGGTGCTGAGAAAAAGGTATATTCTTTTGTTTTAGGATGAAATGTTCTATAGATTTCTGTTAAGTCCATTTGGTTCATAACTTCTGTTAATGTCAAAGTGTCTCGGTTTAGTTTCTGTTTCCATGATCTGTCCATTGCTGAGAGTGGGGTGTTCAAATCCCCCACTGTTATTGTATGAGGTGTAATGTGTTTTGAGCTTTAGTAAAGTTTCTTTTATGTATGTAGGTGCCCTTGCATTTGGAGCATAGATGTTCAGAATTGAGAGTTCACCTTGGTAGATTTTTCCTTTGATGAGTATGAAGTGTCCTGAAATTCTTAAAATACAGAAACTAAATCTTTATAGTGGTTGCTTTCATATAGGGGATGAGGAGAATGTACTTAACTTTTACTTTATATTTTACACATTTCTTGCAGTTTTCTTTTGAAATCATAATATGTATCATCTTATGAAAAAGTTTTTAATCCAGTACAAGTAATCCAATCTGACAATGGATGGATTACAGCATATCTACACAAAAGAAATTTTAATAACAATAACTAAACAAAGCCATCCTTATTGTCATGAGTAAATCTCACTAAATAGTAAAGTTTTTCAAGAAAAAATCAGTACAGTATGGCTTTATGTCTGTCAAAATCTAAAAGCTGCATGAAAACCAAGCCACACTATGTACAGACACAAACATGAATTAAGAACAAAAAGGCAACCAACCCAATCTTGGGGTAATAGCCAGTTCTAGAAAGGAGGAAAGACGATCCATGTACTTCAAAGGTTTTGATTGGTTACAATCAATTTCTTAGTCTGGGTAGTGAGCAAGTAGATGCTCACAGTTCCTAATTATTTCTTAGATATTTGCATATGATCCAAATGTTTTCATTTCTATGTCAGATCTCATTACATACAAATTATGTTAAAGATTTTATAACTTAGAACCTGTAAGAATTGTTATTTTCAAGAATTGTTGTGTGCACACACAGACTCAGATAAACACGTTCACATACAGCAGAGGACTACCTGGTCTGGCCTCAGGGAGTAGGGATGTCTGGTGAGGCGGAGGTAGTGACATCCTCTTGGAGACGGGGAGTGGGGAGGAGGTACAGGATGGGGAGCTGTGGGAGGGGGGGACCTAGAGGGGCATGACGACTAAACTGTAAAAAAAAGGATTAAAGAATAAAATAATAATAGTAATAAACCAACCAAAGCCAACAAAATCTAACCTGCAATTTACCAGAGACTCTATAGAGATGCAAAATTGTACCACCAGGGAATAGAGAAATGAGGTTTTTGATTTTAAACAGAAAAAAGAACAGAATATTTGGAGGTGGCCAGTTTCTGTTGTTTTTATATCACAGAGAAGCACATAAGGAACAAACACCTTCTTCTAAAGGTCATGATGATTAGTGCCAGGAAACAACTCTAAAGTCTGATGAGCTGACTCTGACTGCATCTGTAAAGAGCTTCCAGGATCACCTGTGAGGTGTAATCACTTGACAGGATTTGTCATTGAACTGAGCCCAAATATTTGAATTGGTGGGCCTACCATGATATGGGTTTTGCCAGGTACATTCTTCCATAGAACATTACATACTGTGAAGTTGTATTCATTAGAATTTAGCAGAAACCACACCAATCGTCTCAACACTTGTTTCCTTCACCAGAAAAAAAAAATGGAAAACATTTTGATTTGCTCAAAACTCCTGGCTTTGCTGAAATGATTTTTCAAACCCTTTGTTCCTTAATTGATAGTTTTCTGCTAGTAATTAAAGTATGGCAATAAATAAAGAAGAAGGTTTTTCTATTACTTGACAGGAAGGGGGTCAGGCACTTAGTCTCATAGTCATCAACTTGAGATGGCTAGCAGCAACATGCTGCGAGAAGCCATCTGTCTTTATTAAGACGTGGCACCGAAGGAGAGCAGAACGGAGACGGGCTCATTTAGTAAATGGCAATTCCCTTTCTGCAAAGCGATCAAAAATTTACTGCACTGTCAGAGAGAAAAAAATATTATCCACTCAGAGAAAGTTGTTATATTAGAAAGATTTAAACAGAAAAAGCTTTTTACTGATATTAGAGAAGATTAAAATTTCTAATAATACATAAAAGGAAAAATTCTTTTCTGGACCATTGCTCATGCTACCTTCTCTGAGCCTTCCCTTGCTTGACCTATTCTATCTTTTCCATGATTTAAAACCATAAACTTGCCTACCTCCAGTCCTTCATAATTTCAATCCAAGCTAACTTCTCTTTCTTGCCACCAGATTTCCTAGTAACCATGACATAACAGTCTCACAATTCAGCCTTTTACTACACATTTACTGTGTATCTTCACTCTTGCATTGTTTCTTGTGCTGATTAAACTTTCTCCCAAACAAAAACTGTGTCTTCAACACACTGAGTCCACTTGGAGCTGGTACTACTACTTTAACTTTTTCTGATCCAAATTCCTTTATCCATGGTGACAATCTCCATTGTGCAAAAACTTAAAATGATTACCGATAACAATTTCCTAAATAATTAAGATATGTTTAAAGTAATAAGCCCAAAGTATAATGAACCATGGGTGGGTTGAGAATAAAAACTAATTTGTGCTCCTCAAGCCACGGTGTAAATTTTTTCTCTATAGCAGGTGTTTCCAACTACAAATGCATTCTAACAGTCGATATTATGAAATTTTCTTCTGAAAGCCAATTGTGTAGTTTCAAAGTGTGAAATTTATTAATATCAAAGTCATCTTACACTGTTACAAGTTCAAACACAACATCTAGGACAAAGTTTTGAATAGATTTAGATACTTCTTATGAGTTCCTCTTTTTTCAAAATTTATTATTTTTTCCATTTTACATCCTGATTACAGGCCCCTTACTCCTCTCTTCCCAGTCTTGCCCTTACAAATGCCTCAGTTCCTTACCCCCTCCCCTTCTCCTCAGAGAAGCGGAAACGCTCCTTCTGTACCACCCCACCCTGCCACATCAAGTCCCAGCAGGACAAAGTGCATCCTCTCCAACTGCGGCCCAACCAGGCCGTACAGATGGGGGATGGGGATTCAGGGGCAGGCAACAGAGTTAGAGACACGCCCCACCCCAATTGTTAGGGGATCCACATGAAGACCAAACTGTACATCTGCTACAAATGTGTATGAGGCCTAGGTCCAGCCCCTGCATACACCCTGGGTGGTGGCTCTGTAAGTCCCCATGATCCCAGGTTAGTTGACTTGGTAAGTCTTCTTGTGGTGTCCTTGACACCTCCGGCTTGCTCACTTTTAACCCTCACTCTTCCAAAGGCACCCTGAGCTCTCTCTGATGCTTAGCTGTGGTCTGCATCAGCCTCCATATGCTGCTGGATGAAGCCTCTCAGGAAGCACTTATACTATGTTCCTGTCTGCAAGCATATCAGAGTATCATTAACAGTGTTAGGGGTTGTCTCTCTCACAGGGGATGACTCTCAAGCTGGAGCAGTCATTGGTTGACTATTCCCTTAGTCTCTGCTCCGTATAAGAGTTATTCTTTTTTTTTTTTTCAAAGAGTTATTCTTAAAGGTACCTTCCCACTCAATTTTGAGATTTCTTCTTCCTTTTTTTTCTTTCCCCATCAAGTCAAATTTGTGTTGCCCACTTACTCCTGAGATTAGGGCCTACCCCGGCATATGTTCAATATATCAGGGATCATAGCATTAAAGAAAACTAACCCATACTCTCCCAGAAGCTATCAAATGCTAGTAGTTCCGCAGCTAGTAACTAGATTTTATGTTCTCATCCTTCAGTGTATGCTGGGATTATGTCTGGCTAGAGTTTGTGCAGGTCTTCTACATGCTGTTTCCTTGATGGTATCAACCATCTCTGGCTTTTACAATCTTTCCACATTTCCTTCTGCAAAGATTCCTGAGCCTTGGTGGGGAGCATTTGATATGTGTGCCCCACTTAGAGCTGAGTACTCCATAAGCTCGTTCTCTGCTCATTGACCAGTAGGAGGTCTCTATGTTAGTTGCTATCTACTAAAAAAAAGTTTCTCTAATGAAGATTGGGGGATTCTCTGATCTATGGATATAGCAATAATTCATTAGGAATTGTTTGAATAGTGTGTTTATTTAGTAGAATAAAATACTGGCTTATCTCCTAGGGCCTAGTCACAGGTTCATGGTTCCATTGACAATATTGGGCATAGGTTCTGTCTCATTAACTGAGCCTTAGACTAAAAACCAAAGGGTAGTCAGTCACTTTATGTCATTCATGCTGCTATTGCAACAGTGAGCATATCTTTTTTTTTAATTTTTTATTGGATATTTTATCTACATTTCAGATGTAATCCCCTTTCTCCATTTCCCCTCAACCCAGGAACCCCCCATCCCATCCCCCCTCCTCCTGCTTCTATGAGGATATACACCCACCCACCCTCCCACTCCCACCTCCCCACTCATGATTACCCCCACACTGGGGCATTCAGCCTTCACTGGACCAAGGACTTCCTCACTCCCCTATGCCTGACAATGTCATCCTCCCCTACGTATACAACTGGGGTCATGGGTCCCTCCCTATGTGCTCCCAGGCTGGTGGTTTAGACCCTGAGAGCTCTGATTGGTAGGGTAATCATTACTGTAGCTTTCGGAGTTCAGAGACAATTGAGATTACTTTTTTCTACTGACAACATGCATAGCACCTCCCAGCACCAGCTAGCCAATAGGGATAAGACTTCCAGGATTTTTCCATGTTATATGATTCAAATATGTGTTGTCTTCAACTATAGTTCTAGAGGGTAGCCAGGCAATAACCAGTAATTTGAGGGGGTGTCTATGTGAGCCCGTTGACCAACAACTTTAAAAAAAGGTGACCTATTTCTGGTACTGGGGCTTTTATTTGCTAGCATGAAATATCTATTTGGGGTATTGTTCCCCTGTTGTAGGATAACTCCTTTAAAGCTCTTTTGTATATGTACAATAAATACATTAGAAATATGTAGACATATATTAGAAAATTTGTTTAGTAATAAGTTTCCATTTGACTTTTTCAAAGACCATTGGGATTAGTTATCCTTTCCCATATTCCCTCTTCTATGTTTGCCTCAAGTATATGCCTGAAACTAATTTGAAGAATTTTGATCAAATTTCACTGGCAGAAAAGATTTCAAGATGGCCTAATTGGCTCTGTTGTGTGGTCGTTACTGTTCACTTTTATGCAGATCTACAATAAAAAAGAGCAAGTAGAATAAAAAAATACAAAATGTACAATTTGAAGAGAAAAAGAACACCAGAAATATAATAAAGGGCAAATCCCCATCCAATCCTGCAATTTGTGAAAAGATGCCTAAGGAAAGTTCCGTTTCTAAAGTAAAGGAAAACTTATTCCCCAGAGAATCAACAAATCAACAGTTATGCAAATGTGTTTCAAGGAGGGGGCCACGTTCCATCACAAGCAGGCAATAAGAGGTTGACAGCATCAGCCTTTTGGTTCTGGTTTTTTGAGTCACGAAGGATACAGGAGTAAAGGAGCTGTGAAATCTTCCTCCAAGGTTAAGGAAAATCATTGAAGTCAGGCATGTGCTGTGGGAGTCCCTGCAGAGAAGACAGGAGAGGCTAGTGTGTGAAGCTCTGAAGGTAAAACCTGGGTTGCCTGGGAGACCTCAAGATGTTGGAGATGTCAGAGCCATGATATATCTGCCAAGAATTGCTGCAGACAGGGAATGAAACCATCCCAAGAGAGAAGTATGTTGTAGTCCGAAAAGCTGGAAGAATGGAGCCATCTGAGCCCTTTGACATCAGACATGGAGTTGGAAGATTTGGAATTTGCCCTCCTGGGTTTTTGTCTTGCTTTGGTCCAGTATTTTTTCACAGTGCTCTCATTTTTCCCTTTTGAAATGATTGTGTATATTATGTGCAATAGTATATGTAATTTGTTTTTTAATTTTATAGGGGATTACAATTAAAAGATTGTCTTAAGTCTCAGAACAAATTTTGAATTTTTAAACAGTCTTGAGACTGAAAGACTGCAGATTTTGAAGTTGCACTAAGTGGATTTTGCATTATGGCTGCAATCCCATATGGGCCTTTCAAAAGCCCATGTTATTTCCAATTAGTGTTCCCCTCTCTCCTGTCCCCCGTCTCCCTCTCTCCTTTCTCCCCTTCTCCCCCTCTCTCTTCCTCCCTCTCTCCCCCCCTCTCTCCCTCTTTCCCCTCTTTCTCCCCCTCTCTTCCTTCCCCTCCCTTTTTGGCTCATTTTCTAATCTCTCAGCTACTGCTCCAGCACCATGCCTGCCTGCTCCCATGTTCCACACACCATGATAGCCATGTACTTTACTATCTTTTAGAACCGTGAGCCACAAACTAAATGGTTATTTTATAAGTTTCTTTGGACTTGATCTTTTCATAGCAATAGAAAAATAATGTTTTTTTCTCTTTTTGTTCTATTTATCACTCTCCTTATGTTGAAAGTTTTTCTCAAATATCGTTAAATCATTCATATGTTCTTGACATCAAAGAATGGGAAAATAAAAGTTTTTAAAAGTTGTCAGAAACATTATATACATGAAGGAAGTTTGTCATCTTCCTGTAGGGGGTGGCCTAAAGTGCAACAACGTTGGGTGGATTTTGTCTAAGATTTCTGAGTTTCTTTTTAAAATAATCACTCCAATTTTTGAAGCTCATAAATAATATAGTTGGACATAGGACATGCTGTACATCCTAGTAAGGAGGTCAATGAATCACCTGTGTGAAAAATGAGTTTGTTTTCCTCCCACTTTCAGTCTTCAAATCATTTATATAAAGAAGGTGGGTGTTTTAATTACCTTTGTATCAGACCTGAGGCAAATAACTTTAAAAAAAGTAAATTTACTTAACCCACAGTTTTAAAGTAGCAGAAGCTCAATAGGAGATGCCCCTTGACTATGTCATCTTGTGGCACAGATGGCAATGGCAGCTGTGTATGTGTGAGAGAGCCTGTGAGTGCATCTAGCCTTGACAAGGGAGAGTTCAGTGTTGTTTTCATAATTCTTTGCAAAGACATACCTTCAATATCCTAAGGACTGTGACCCTTCCCTATGTGCAACCTCCTACAGATTTAACCATATTCACTTGCAATACCTTGCAGACCAAGCCTTGGGTCACAGAACTTTGTGGGGCAATCTTCCAAACCATAGCATCTGACTTTCTCTTTCACTGTATCACCCCTCTGCTTCTACTCTAAACTGTAACTTCCCCACACTGCTTCACCAATTAGCACTCCCTTGACTTCTAGCTTTCATACAACTCCATTCTCTAATGACCCCATCCCCATCTTCTTCATCATTCTAAATTTGTATCTTCTGTGTTCCCTTGGTATCTTGGGAGTGACTAGTGAATACATGCCAGTAATCTGTATTTGATCTTTAACTTCCTGAATTACATAAAATCATTTCAAATAGAGTTTGGTTCTCCTAAGAATAGAGCACCAAAGAGCATTATGTTCATTGCTGTGATAACATCCAATTTATTTAGTAAAAAAAAAAAAAAAGACCATTTGTTAGCTCGAAGAACTGAAACACTAGAACAGTGAAAGTTTCTCTAATTCCTTCTCAAGAATGTATTTCTAAGCACAGATCAAACATTTCTGGTATATTTTTGTAGTGCAGTTAATTCAGTGTGCATTTGCATGCCTCAGTAGTGGTTATTTGGCTGGAGAGCATGTTTTAAAAATACATATTCATAGCTAGGCATGGTAAGAGATACCTTTAATCCCAGCACTCAGGAAGAAGAGACAAGCAGATTTCTGTGAATTCCAGGCCAGCCTGGTCTATATAGCAAGTTCCAGGGCAAATAGGAATACATAGTAAGGTCATATCTCAAAAAAAAAAATTATGAGCCTTAGACTTACAGAAAGTCTGGGAATTAACCTAGCTTGTCTCTTTTCCCTATGTGCAAACCACAGTTCAGAGTAAGACCCATAGATCCCTGGAAAGCCAGCGACAGCAAAGATGGGGCATTCCCATTTTTTTCTCTTCATTTGTTTCCCTGTTCATGCTGACTCTAAGGGTACCAGGAAGGCTTCTATGTGAGTTCTTTCAAAGAGTATGACCAATCTGACTCTCCAGACAATGCTACTTCAGTAAAAATCTACCAACCAATCAATGAAAAACTGATGGACTTCATCTAAACTGAGTAAACTCATGGGTCTACACTCACTGATGTGATGGAATAAAGATGAGGACAGTACTGTGAGCCAGAGATTCTCATACTTTCTAAATGTCTAAATCTATAATAAATATATTAGAAATCATATTAGAGTTCTGCTCAAACTTAGATACCAGGAAAAAACCTTTAAGAATGAAATATAAAAATTCCCTGACTTTGCACATCATATGCTAAGTCTCACTGGGAAAATGGGATTTTTTTTTTAAAAAAGGAAGAACTAGGGGACTAAGGAAACCAAGCCAACTAAAGATCTTCAAGGCCTTTAGAACTTGGACATTTTTACCTTTAGAGAAATCAGAAGTGAGCCAAGCAGAGCAACTGATGTGTAAATTCTCAAAATAGGTATTAGCCATAGCTTTATTAGTGGGGTTGCAATATGATTCAGTAGCTAAGAGCACAGGTTTGGAGTCAGGCACAGTAGTGTTGCTGAATAATTTAATCTCTCTAAAGTTCAGTTTACCCTTTCTGTTCTTTCTAGAATGAATCAAGGGCCAGGGAGATAGCTCAGAAAGTAAAGACAGTGTCAATCCACAGAACCCACTCAGCGTAAGGAGAGAGCCAACTCCCATAAGGAGAGAGAGAGAGTATTTTCTTGAATGATAGCTCCCTTTACCATTCTGGTCTTCTGTCCACATTGTATCTTCCTAGGATCCTTGATCTCCTAATCATTGTTTAAGAATGGCTTTCTTTGTCTACTATTGCCCTAAACATGCCTTCGATTCTAATTACCATATGGTGCCATATAGTCCTTAGCTTACTCTCTTCTGCCTCTGAATATAGTAGAGGAAGCATCACTGAATTTTCAGTCTCTTAAGGAGCCTGGAAAGCTCATGGAGCACCTCATTAGAGGGCTGAGATTCAAAACAACCAAGGAGAGTCTGAGAAACCAATTTGAACAATTGGGAACACTCAATGACTATGTAGTAAAGAGATCCAAACACCAAGCACTCCAGGGGCTTAGGTTTGTCACTCACACTATCGTGGAGGAGGTTTGGTATAGCCATAAATGAAAGGTCACACAAGCTGCAGAACCAAAGCTGCATGAAGAGGTGATTCATAACAACTAGGTGCCCACTTAACTGCGGAAAAAGATCTTCATTGATGTCTTAAGGACAACGTTGACTACAGGATTGTTTTTAACAGTATGGGAAAGCTGAAGTGTTCCAAATTATGACTGACAAAGGCAGTGGAGGGAAGAGGAACTCTTCTTTTGTCACCTTTGATGACCATGACCCTGTGGATAAGGTTATCGTTCAGAAATACCATCCTGTGGATGGCCAGTGCTGTGAAGTAAGAGAAGCCTTGTGGAAGCATGAAATGGCTAGTTCTTCATCTAGCCTAAGAGGTCGAAGTGGTTCTCCAAAATCTGGTAGTGCTCATGAAGTCACATGTAGTGACAATGATACGGTGAATTTGGAGGCAGCTGAGGTGAGGGCGGATATCTCAGAATTTGGTGACTATAATGGATTTGATAATGGTGATTATGGGGGAGATGGCTCTGTTTACAGTGGAGTTACCAGAGCCGATGGAAGTGGTAGACAGGCTTCTGGGAACCAGGGCAGTGACTATGCTGGGAGTGACATCTAGGAAGTCCATAAACCAAGCAGCTAAAGAGAGTTTGGATAATGAGGATTAGAGATGTTTGGGAGATGGAAGAAACTACAACGGTTTTGGAAATCCCAGTCGGTCTTCAAAGTTTGGATCTATGACAGAAGAAAAAACTCTGGAGGCAGAAGCTCTGGCCCCTATCGTGGTTGAGGCCAACAATTTGTGAAACCACAAAACCAATGTGGATCAAGCAGTTCCAGCAGCAGTGGTGGGCATGACAGCACAGAAGGTTTTAATTACTGCTTCGAAACAAAGCTTTGCAGGAGAGGAGAGGCTTCTCTAAGTGACAGGAAAGCGCTAGGTTTCAACAGATTTGTGCACTCAGCTGATCACAGAGGTAGCAAGTGCCTAACGACTAGGAAGATGTCTTAAACAGTACGCATGGGTAGACAAAAAAAAAAAAAGCCAGGACTGTATTTATGGCTAATTGTATAGCAGGTCATTTGAGTTGCTGTTCTGCAGAGAGTTAAAGCATCACAACAAAGGCTTTAGTGTGGACTTCTCCTGGCCCCCCGGCCCCGCCCATGCTGTCAATTGCTAAATGTAGTGGAATGATTGTGATGCTGAATGTGCTCTTAAAAATAATAATAATAATGTATAGTAATTGGTGGTACTTAAGTATTTTGTTTTGCCTGTAGATTAGGAAGAAGCAAACAAGGGTCCAGAGGCCAACTCTAACACATGGCCTCTTCGATTAACTCTCAAGAGAAGAGTCATTTTTAGTTGTAAATGGTTGGTTTATCTATTTATTTGCTTTTTTCTGTTTTTTGGGGGGGGTGTATTTTTTTTTTGAGATTGTGCTCCAAAGTATCCTGGAACTCACTATGTAGCACAAGCTGCCCTTAAACTCGCAGCTATCCTCCTGTCTCAGGTTCTCAGGTGCTAGGATTACAGGTGTGAGCAGTGCCTGGCATAAAGTTTAAAATACACACTAGCTCAGTGTGGTGGCACAAGCCTGTAATCTCAACATTCAGGAAACATAAGCAGGAGAATTGTCACAAATTCAAGTTCAGTCTGGTTTAAGTAGTGTGTTATAGGCTACTCAGAGGTACAGAATAAGATCCAGTCTCAACAAAGATAAAAAGAAAATAAGAATAAGAGGAGACAAGGAAGAAAGAAACAAAGAAAGGGGAAAGCAAAATCCTGTGTGCCATGCAAAGTCTAATATCTATTTGGCCTTTGTAAAACAAAACAAAACAACTCCTAGCACAATGTGCTACCCCTAACACAATGCACAGAACATAATACATTCTGATCCTTGTTGAATAAAAGAATGAATTGGCAAGTGCAATTGTCAATGTGTGTTCATGTGTGCATGCAAATAGCAGACACTTTATGGACTAAGCCATCTCTGAATCCCGCAACTGGCATTTTTGGAAGTGAAATTTATCATTGTTTCTCAATGCGCTCAATAAAACACATGCCATTGGGGTATTCTGTCCCTGACTCTAGATAAAAACTTGGACAGATGGCAATTCTACAGTCACACTAAATGACAAAACATAATCTTGATTCGGCAATCAGTATGCAGTCAATCTAAGAGATTAATCAAATTCCTCAGTCTTACTGGGTCTGGTGACACAGGCCTGTAATCCCGGCACTTGGGAGGTAGAGACTGGAGGCGGATCAGGCTCAGGCTCAGAAAGATAGTAATTTTGAGGCCATTATGAGCTACATGAGACAAGGCATCAAAAATACAAGAGGGAGGGAAGGAGGGAGGGAGAGAGAGGGCGAAGGAGAGGGAGAATCTCTTCAGTCTTTATTCCAGATAAGATCTTCTGCCCTTGTCCATACTAAAGCCCCTAGACTGCACATGTCTTTGGAGGAGATATTAAGGGAGAAAATTTTGTGTTTTATAAAAAGGAAATGAAGCCAGTGCTATGTTTGGTGGTATGGTGTAGGAAAAGGGAGTGCCTTTGCAGACCCATGCTGCAGCATCCTTTCCCCCTGTGGTACCAGGCACAGGACTATAGTATAGAATAGAGTTTATTTAGGGCAGGGGAGGGGAAATGAGGGAGTTGAGACAATGAAAGGCGGGGAGTAGAGGCCAGCCATGAGCATGTGGACAGAGAGAGGGGGAGGGGAAGGAGGAGAGATGGGGAAAAGGAGAAGAGGCAAGAGCAAGAGGAAAAGAGAAGAGAACAAGGAAATCAAGAGCAAGAGAGTAAGGAGGGGGCAAGCAGCCCCTTTTATTATGACTCAGACACACCTGGCTGTTGCCAGGTAACTGTGGGGTGAAGCCTAGAACAAATGCCAACAGGTATGATATTAGACTCTGTGGGGCACTGATGCCTTTCCCTTCCACTTGCCTACTCCTGTATAAATCTTCACAAAGGTAGAAGTAAGAACTTCGTACATTACATGGGAAGAAAATAAGAGCCTTGGCCATTCCATCCTTAGTGAATGGTTTCCCACTACTGGGGTCTTTGTGGGCTTTTCAAAGGGCTCTGCTACTGACAATCCCTCTTCCAGGGGTTCTGAATTGACACATTTCTATTTGGTTATCAAGTCCTTCTATGCTGAGGCACTTACCAGTTATCTCCAGCTTCCTGTTGCTAGGATTCCTACCTCCTCTCCCCCAGATCACTCAGTTTTATAGAGTCCAGGAAGAATTAATCCCCATTCAATTTTAAAGAAACACACATGGTGTGTCAAGATAAACTACAGAACAACCCCAACACCATCAACCCTTACCTTCTGCTAAGGGCACCCACTGGCTTTTATAGCTCTAACCCTCTGCCTGTTGCTAGGAATTGACGCCAAGTTCTGGTGAGCCATTTTCCCACTGTTACCTTCCACATGTTTACTTTTCTGCTACCTTGATAAAAGTGGATTTATTTACAATGCTGGGAAAGTGTGGGAAGAACAATAGCTGATTTCCACCACAGTAGGCCACGAGCTATTTTAACAATTTCTAGAAAAACAGGAAGCAAGGTCATAGATCAGTTGGTAAATTGCTGCTCTTCCATGAACGTGCTGATACATGGCTCCACTTGAGGTGCAGGATGTATTACCATCTTGGACCCTTTTGGGAAGATGAAGTGAAAGCATCTTCAGTCACCTATAAGCTAGACATGGTGGCACAGCCAATTATTGCCAACACTCAAGAGGTAAAAGTAGGAGGGCCAGAGGGTCTCAGTCATCTGTTGTATACCAATACTAAGACCAGCACTGTTCCCCTCCACCACCACCAAAAAGAAAGTCTTCTAAAAAAATGAAAAGGAAACAAAATGTCGACTAGAGGGAAGAGGTGTGTATCTGGGAGGAATTGGGGGAAAGGAGTGAGTGGGAGCATGAATGTGATCAAGATACATTTTATGAAATTCTAAAGTATTGTTTTTAAAACTCAACAAAAGAAAACTAGGAAGTAAAATCCACAGCACCCAAGAAATTACTTGTGATGAAGTTTAATGGTCCAGGCTATGACAGTGTGACATAGACTTGGCATCTACAATGCTCACATTCAGGAACAGGGCACCCAAACTTTTTTAAAAAGTAAAAACCACCCACAAAAAATCTTATGTTTTAAGTAGGTATATGATTTTGTATTGGGTTGTATTCATAAAATGCCCGTAACAGCCTTCAGCCCACATGCCATGGGTTAGACACATCTGAGTAAATCTTTTCCTGGGGAGGAAGTCAACTCAGGGCCTAGGTTTTTTCATTGCCTCTGTTCTGTGCTACAGAGTCATTTAGGTTTTTCTCAAGACCTGGTCAAATGAGAAAAATCAGTTTAGCACTCCATCTTAAGGACTTCCATTTTGTTTGCTTTTTGGCTACTGTTGATGTTTTGTTGTTTTGAGAAAAGTTCTCACGCTATAGCCCTGGTTGGCCTTGAACTCACTAAGTTTAGGGCTGGCCGAGAACTCAAGGTAATCCTCTCGTATCAGTCTCACAGGTGCTAGTATCAGAGGCATGAGCTACCTTACCCTGTCTAAGCTTTCCCATTTCTGAAAGTGACACCAATCTCAAGGGTTGTAGGATGGTGGGTATAAAAGGCCCACCCATTCCAGGCCTAGCAGAGTTCTTTATTCCTAGATCCATTCCTTCCACAAAGAGCTTTTCGTTGCAGATCAGCTTCTCTTATAGACTCTTGCACACCTGTTAAGCACACTAGTTTTCAAGCTTGGTCTCTTGAATACCTGTTAGCCAAAGGGAAGGGCGTAAGTGTCTCTCTTGAGAGAATACTTCCTCTTCTACCACTGTTTCAGCATGAGAACATTTAAGATGCTGTAGGTGTTATCATCCTGGCCCTATCACTCTTATTATGAGTGATGGAGAGAAAGATGGCAATAACTCTCTGCAGAGAAATCCTTCCACGAATTCCTTTGCTACTCCTGCTATAATCATGCTTTTTCTTTATTAGAGCATTTTCCTTGTAAATTCCATATAGAATGATTTTGGCTTTAGAGTTTCTCATCTACTGTAGAACATCTATTATCTTCCTGGAAACTTGAATTTTAATCATATTATGTAACTATTATATTTTCCACATATTTATGTAAAAATCACTTCTCTAGGAAAAAAACGTACAAGCTTTAACCTGTACTTACTCATAAGCATACTGTTCCCAGCATTCTCTACCTGCTTGAGGATGGAGATCCTAAGTATTGCTGATAAGTGAGGTATTTAAGATTTCAATGAGACTTCAAACAATTGTAACATATGACATATGTTACATATGACATATGTAACAAATGACATAAAATCGGGAAATATTAAGGAGATTGGGGGGGGAGGAAAGTTGGGGGATCAGATGCAGCCCTACTGCCAAACATTAATTGGAGCTCAGGAAACCCTGAAGAAGAGGAAGAAGAAGGATTGTAGGAGTCAGGGGGTGGAGGACACTACAAGAACATGGCCTACAGAGTCAACTAAGCAGGACTCATAGGGGTTCACAGAGACTGAAGCAACAATCGTGGACACTGTATAGATCTGAGCCAGGCCTTCGGCATATAAGTTATGGTTGTGTAGCTTGGTCTTTTTGTGGGACTCCTAACAGTGGGAGTGGGTATATCTCTGACTCTTTCACCTGCTCTTGGGACCCCTTTCCTTCTTCTGGATTGCCTTGGCCAGTCTTGATATGACTGGGTTTGTGCCTAGTCTTATTGAAATCCAATATGCTGTGTTCAGTTGATATCCCTGGAGGCCTGCTCTTTTCTGAAGAGAAACTGAGGAGCAGTAGACCTGAGGGAGAGGGGAGGTAGGGGAGAATGGGAGGAGTGGAGGGAGGGAAAGGAAGGGAGGATGTGGTCAGGATGTGTTGTATAAGGGAAAAATAAATACATAAGCAAACAAATAAAAAATAAAGAAATAAAGTCACAATAGTCTTTTTTTTTCAGTGCCAGTAGTCGAACCCAGGCCTCTATGCATAGTGTTAAAGTGCTCTATTACTGAGCCACTTTCCCAGTCCAATAATTGCTTAAAATTGGTAAGTTACGTCAAATAGTTATTATTGTTACCTTAATAGAACATCTTGATGACCAGGTGCTGGTGGATAAACAATGCACTGGTTACACTGCACAGGAGGAGGGACACTGAGTATTCCAAACCAGACGTTCATTAAATTCTTAAAGAAATCCTTGACTGCCAGAGGTTAAGATCCACTGTTACAGAGAAAAGAGGACAGATCTTAGGACCGCTCTGCCTAGTTTTCAGATCCTGAAACTCACAGTGCAGACAAGCTGGCTTTGAACTCTTGATCTTCCTGTCTCACGAACCTGGTTCAGGAAATGAAGTTTCTATGTTCAATGCCTTATTATATGTTTAGCCTTCCGAAATGCTAATCTCCTTAGTGTAACAAGATAGCCCATTTACACCACAGGTAGATTATTTCTAATGGAACTGGTACCCTTTCTCCAAAGATTTCCTACTCTTAACTGGTAACAGGTTGCTGTTTAATTTCTATGTCATATTCAAATTAAATTTATTAATATGACACCTTAAAGATATTTCTGAAGCCAGAAATATACACGTGCATTCGCTGTTTGCGAAGACAAAATTATTTAAATACCACCACACCCTGGCATGTTTCCATTGTAAGCCCATATCGCTGTGAGAGCTAGGAGGGGAAAAAAATCTCTTGAATTGAAGAGATCTGATCCTCTTAAATGACACATGAAGCAGCTTTTATAAAGAGAGCAAGCTGTAGATAATCCTACAGATTCAGTGAAGGAGGCTTGAAGGGGTTAAAGTGGAAGGCTTGTACAAACTTTGCTCTCCTATCTCCTCCCTCCCTCTGGGACTTCACGCGGCTCAGGCAGAGCTGAGCAGACTGGAATCGACTGGAATCGTCACCTTTCCTGCATTCGCTAAACTGTTGCCTGCAAAGGAGGAACCAGAGACTTAACTAATTCAGGCTGCTTCTATTCAAATGTTCAAAAAGGGCATCTCCACAGCCAGAGACTTCGCAGTGCTCTTTGCAGCTTAGAAGAAACGGGCATCAGAAACTGCATTCTGGAGCCGTGTAAGTGCTAATTGGGATTTTAAGTAACTAACTGAAGGTGCTTTCCTGCCTTCTGAAAAGGCTGACTCTTCAGGAAGATGAATGAGAAAGCACACTTTGCATGGGCATAGTCCCGTTTCTTTAGGTAAGGGGATGCTTCAAGGTTTCTGTCTGTTTTCCAGACACTCCAGAGATGCTCCTGAACAAGTTGTCTGCCGGTGCAAGCTTCAAAGGGGATATTTAAATCGCCAACCGTACTCATTCTGTGACTCAGGAAAGGTAAGGAAAATGTGGAAGTACTATGATGCTATTCACGTGGAAGAGAGAATGATTTTTATTTACCAGCAGGTGTAATACACAGGCACCGTGTGCGGGAAAAGATACAGCAACTCCCACTTGTGCAAGCCTATTACTTTATATCTCTAAGCATTGAAGGAGCACTCTTTGCTGACATTGGTTTTTCATAGGCTGATAGAAAACTTGATACTCTTAACCATACCAGCCTCCCTTAGTTTCCTGTCCCTCATTAGGCAGATACTTGCAAAGGGAATGTGTTAACTCTTGAAAGCGTTGCCAATTAACAACTGGAACTTGCTTTTCTAAATTGTTCCATTGATTCTCTCTCTCTCTCTCTCCTCTCTCTGTTTATGTGTAGGGATTTCAGCTCTGAAATTATATAGCAGGTAGCATGCAATCAACTGTGAAATAAGCCCGAGGGTTGTTTTCATACCATTATCAATAACAAGAAAAAGTAACCATTGAGATACCTCTATGACCAAAACAGGGATAAGTTTTTACACTGGTTTGGTCATAGGGGTATCCCAGTGGTAGCCCCAGCGATTACATTAGTGCCTGGAATTTGGTTGGCACTCAATAGAGTTTGGCTGAATAAATGTCAGTCTGATGTTGTAGACCTGTATAGAACTTTTTTGCTTTCATTAAAAATAAGTCTGACACTTGTGATCCCTCTTGGTGTCGGTAGAGAAAGACATTGCCACATTCTCTCCTTATTTTAAGGAGAAAAATTCATGATCTAAGAGTGCATGTCATTTTACTCCTGTGAGGCTAGATACAGTAAACTTAGCAATCCAATTCTCATAGCAAAATACAAGATGATTCTTATCACCGAGAATTTTGTTTACCACGTTAATGATGAAATGTGCAAAAGGAAAACCAAAGTTGCGTTCACATCACTCTTGATTATTTTATTTTCATTAGAAATGAAGTAAAATAGATAGGTTAGTGTTGACATTGCCAATTAACTATAACAGTCTCGTTTCCCTTTCTTCCAAACTTCTCTTCTCCTTTCCTTTCCCAATATTTTCCTATTTCTCTTCCTTCTATTACCTCAATAACTAACCTCTTCCCATTTCTTCTCCCCCATATCCCTCATTATTTAACCCCACCTTGGCACCTCGGCTCTCTCCTCCTTATCATTTCTTTCCTTTCCTAACTTCCTCTCCTCTGTCTTTTTCTAATTCCTTACTTTTATGCCCCCTGTTCCCTCTGACCTTTCCTCAGTAATACCTTTCTATCAGTTTTTACAAAGACTAGAAATTAAGTTATATTCATATGATTTCCAGAAAAGAATACAAGGTAAGAAAATAATTCCATGAAAACTACCCACAATAATAAGATCCCCAGAATAGATAGAATATTGTGGGGTGTTTGTTTGTTTGTTTGTTTGTTCTTTCAAATAGTGCAGAGCTTTTCATGTAGAAATTCTGTTATATGTGCAATTCATTAAGTATTTATTCATTAATTAGCAGAGAACCACAGCACTGCTATTTGGAAAGCTTTTATGTGGAGTTCTCACTGATACAGAAACAGAGTGGCAAATCCCTGGTCCCTAACTTTTCATTTATTAAATTCAAAGGCTTCTATGAATTTTAGAAATGATACTAATACACCTATTTGAACTGAATCAGGCATTTGTTATCCTACAAACTACAGAGGCTTTAAGAAATTATATAATTCCTTTTCTTACCATCAAAGCAAACATATAAAGAAACTGACAATTGTGCCTGATATCTTTGTTACCTAACCTTGATCAAGCTTCACAGAATTCTGATAAGTATTTAATAAATATTGGAACTTAAGGAAAACACATGCTCAATGATCCAGGAGGCAAAAAAATGCACTCTCATTCATTCACAAAGTCATATAGTCACAATTGTACTTTCTAAACTTTATCCTGGAGGATATGACATGGTGGTACAGCAATTAATGAGCATGTGCAAGATCCTAGGCTCAATCCTGATAGCAGCCAAAGGGGTGGGGGTGAGGGGATGAAAAGAAGAGAGAGAAGTTTAATGAATCCCTATAGGTTTTTGGAAAAATATATAAGTGAAATGAAGTTTCGTTTCTTCATTATCTAAATGAAGTTATTATTTCTTTAATTCCATATTGTAATCTGGAATTTAGTCTCTATACCATAAACCATTGGGAAGCCTGAGAGGAGATAAGAAAAAAATTCAGGCTTTTCTTCTGGTTGTTCTGTGAGCCCTCATTACCTGAGGGTGCCAAGTTTGTAAATCCAACCAACAACAGGTTCAACCAAGTACAGAATCAAAATACTAAAAAATAAAATGTGTCCCTACTAAACTGTACAACTGTTTGTTTCTTCTCATTAGTCCCTAAAAATAGGTATAATAATATATGTACTATATGCATTGTACTAGGTATTGCAAGTAATCTACAGATGGATGGATATATACTGAAAGAAGTATATAAATTATATGTAGATGAACCACTTTACTTAAGATATTGATCATGTTTGGATGTTTGGTGTTTATTCAATCATCATTGATCAGATAATGTAAGCAGATTTAGAGAAGAGAAAGGATATTGTATGAAAACATCAAGGAGTGTATCAAACATACCAGATAATCAACAATATTAGCCAAGGGTAATACCTCTAGGAGAGGAACGTTGTGGGAAATAAGATTGGGGTGAGAAAGCAAGGTCTGTTTCATAAGCTGAACCTTCAAGAAGGATAGGATTTCCCTATGCAGAGATATATAAAGTGAGAAGAAATTTTTTCCAACAAAAACATGAAAGCAAATAATTAGGTTGAGTGAGTATTACTGGAAAGGAGGCTATTAGACGGAATTAAGGGCAGCCTGGACATTGATAATCTTACATCAAGCTATGGCGAATGAAGGGAAGTCCAATGACAAAAGGAGCCTCAAAAGCAATTTGGAGCCTTGTCATCCTATTGTTAAGAGGCTCTCAGAACTGAATCACATATTAATATAACATAAGATAAAAATAACAAGTTGAGCATTGCACATGAGCCAAAAAACATTTAACTTTTTTCATTGTATATATTCATTGTGTGTGGTACTGTGTTACATCAAGACACTTCATACAAGTGTATACTGTACACTGAGTATTTATCTCCTATGCCTCACCATTTCTTTTCCTCTTAGACACTTTTACTTCTCTCTCTCTCTCTCTCTCTCTCTCTCTCTCTCTCTCTCTCTCTCTCTCTTTCTCTCTCTCTCTCTTGTTCTCTCTCTCTCTCTCTCTCTCTCTCTCTCTCTCTCTTTCTCTCTCTCTCTGTGTGTGTGTGTGCGTGTGCGTGTGTGTGTGATTTTTGTCTCTATATAAAGATCTAGGACCTTTGGTAAGAGAAAATATGATATTTGTCCTTTTGAGACTGATTTAATTTGTTTAATGTAGATTTTCCAGTGGAATCCATTTTCATGGAATCAACATAACTTTGTTCTCCTTTGTGGGTGAAAAAAATCTACTGTATATAATTTCTCATTTTCCTTATACAGTCCTTTATTGTTAGACTTTTTCAGATTTCAAAATAAAACGTACTGACATTGCTTAGGCATAGGTTTCTTAACAAAATTCAAGGTACTGGGTATTAGATACTTCTTGAATGAAGAAAATAGGGGCCTGAGATGAGGAAAACATATTAATGATTATTGTCTTGCAGTTGGTATCTGTTCACAGGTGTTTTTCTATGGTTGTTCACTGCATTCCCTTAGTAAATAAAACAGTTGAATTTCCTAATGATGATAATATGCCCAAAAAATCAAGGGATATGATTTACCAAAGCCTTTTTCTTTTTAGCTACAGGGCCAACCAGAAAGGTACTGGAATCGTATTGACATCCCTCTTGTGGCTTAATGGATAACAAACGCTTCCTTTTCTTTCTGCTTCTCAGCTGAAAGGTGTGTGGAAAAGTAATTTATGAGTCAAAGGTGGAAAATGTATGGAGCTCTTATTCCTAGGTTAGTCTCATTTCTTCTTCTGTTGCCTGTTGTCCACACTTCCCCTTGTGAGAGGGGTTGTGACAGCTCTCATGTAGCCCAGGCTGCCCTAATTGTCGTATGCAGCTGAGGATGGCCTTCAACTCTTGGTCCTCCTGCCTCCACCTCTTGAACTAAGAGGCATATACCTCCCAGACTGACTCTAGGATAGTATAGCACTCTTAATGAAAGGAGCCACAGGGAGAAGGTTAGTTGGGAACAAAAGGTGCTTGGACTAACACCTAAAACAAGACATGTAATACCCAAAGGAGCACTTTGATCAAAAGATGCTTCTTGTGTGAGTTGCCTGTGACTGTCAAGAGTCATGAATTTGAAGCTCTCTGTTCTATTTGTAGATGGTGCTTCTAGATCTTAGCTGCATAATAAGATCACCTGTGAAGTTTTTAAGCAGTTCAACTTCCACATAAGCTGAATGATTCAGAACCTCTGCAGAGAGAGAGAGAGAGAGAGAGAGAGAGAGAGAGAGAGAGAGAGAGA
>NW_021604681.1:2966456-2969132 GCF_004785775.1 Grammomys surdaster | reverse complement strand
GAGAGAGAGAGAGAGAGAGAGAGAGAGAGAGAGAGAGAGAGAGAGAGCTCTAGACTCTTAATAAGTAATCCTGAAGTACACCTAGGACTAAAAAGCATTCCCTAAAGAATATGCTTAGAAACTAAGTGGGTAACATGCTACAAACAGAAATTTCAAGGTCCTATCCCAGGGGATTCTGGCCAGGACTCAAGGGAACTGACCTAGGAATTTGCATTTTAACTAGCATGCCCCAGATGCATTATTCTGGTGAAGAGACTTCTCTCAACTCCTACTAAGAAATATTAACACAAAAAGCACAGTGCTGCAGAGTGCTTATTCTGTGTGTTCTTTCCTAAAAGCTCCATAGCACAGGAGCATAAACTAGGTAGGTTAAAGCAACAGAAATGGATGCTGTATGTGGCACAAGCCTCAAATCCTTGCACTTGGAAAGAAGAGTCAGGAGAATTTCTGCAAGCCTGAGAACAGTCTGGCTTTCACAGAAAATCCCAGACCAGTCAGTGCCATATAATGAGACCCTGTCTCAAAAATAAAATGTATTCATTTAATCTGGGAGGCTGCTTAGACTGCCCATAATGTAAACTCAGGCATCAGCTGGGAAGCACATCCTTGGAAATTTGTAAGGGAGAATCCTTCCTAACTCTGGCTAGCCTCTAATGTTTGCTGGCAATCTTTCACATTCTTTGGTTTGTAGATACATTACTGCAGTCTCTGCTTTGGTCTTCTCCCTGTGTGTCTTATAAGGACATCAGTCACTGGATTGTGGCCAACACAATGACCTCATCTTAATTTGATTACATCTGCAAAGCCCTTCTTACTACATAAGGTCAGAGTCCCAGGTACTGGGGTTAAGAAGAGCACACACAAGACCTGCATATATTCAATTCAGACAAAATTCAAACACTTAAAAAAGGAAATTAACACAGGATTCCCCCCCCCAGCCAGGAAGCTATTAGCAATTGATACCTGCTGGGGAAGGAAAAAAAATGTTTTCTCCAGTGGAATGTCACTAGGTATATGAGCAACACTCTAGGGTAGGCTCCATGCCCAGGAGTAGTTGGCCAGAACACAAGGAGCTCTATGGTGTGTGTGTGTGTGCACTTTTTGTTCTGTTTTGATTAGTTGTTTTTGTCTTATTTAGTTTTTTGTTTGTTTTGGATTTTCATTTTTTTATTTTTTAAGAGAGAATGAGAGGAAGAAAGAGGGGAGAGAGGTGAAGAGCATTTGGGAGAAATTAGAGGATGGGAAGGAATACAGTCAAATTATATTATGTGACAAAAGTTTAATAGAAAAAACAAAAGTTCCAAGCAATCAGTGAAACATATCAGCTGTCTAGAGGAAAAGCAATTCCTTCTTCATTGTTACAGATCAGTGTTCACAGAGTCACATGCTCAGAATGTGTGCTTATAGATATTAATCCCAGATAACCACAAATCAAAACACATGTAATTTTAAGTATAGCAAGTATGTATCCTAGACCATTAAATCAAAGATAATACAAGTAGACCCCTCCTCTCTCTTTTGCTCGTTTCAAATGACCAACATGGCTGTGTGTGGGAAGTAGGGGCCTTAGCGGGGAGACTGAGAGGCATGTGAATCACACAAAATATAGTGATGAAGACTAGGGAATATAAACTCAGACTGAAGTGCTCCCAGTAGGGGCTAAACTTTGTTATAGTGAGTAACATAACTGTTGGATCTACTTCTGTTAACACTCCTTAGGTCTATTAAAAAGAGACAGAACAAGGCTACATTGCCAGCAATTTGCTGCCATTGCCTACAGAAGTGTAACAAATTATGGTTGTTTCCATTGTTTATTTTAGTCCCTTATGTTCTAGTTTAATCTTTGAAATGTCAAGCAGGACCATTATAGTTACACGACGGAGTGCATTTACCAATAAGGACAAGGTTCTGTCCTTATTTACTCAGAATAGGCATACCCCCCAAGTTCTTTTGGTTTACAGAGACTGAATTAGATGAATATCCTCACACAAGCCCAAATGAGAAAGAGCAACAACGATATTAGGGAAGCCTGAACATTCAGTGATTCATTAAAGTGAGGACTGGTCCTGGGACCTGGAGACTGAAAATCAAATCTTGAAATTTAGATCTTTGTTTCAATGGCCGGCTTTACAGTGCTTTTCGGTCCTGGTTGCAATTTACAGTTACTTGGGGAGCTTTAAAAAGTTAGCACTGCTTGAACCCCATCCCAGACCAATAAAGCCTGAATCTCTGAAGTCGTACTTGGACAATTAGTATCCAAAAATCTAGGCTGGGGATCAGGATCTGTATATTAATAAGAACTCTAGGTAAATCTCATGATCAGTGAGCATGAAAAACACTTTAGTAATGAGCCTAGTAATTAGCTTCAGTTTAGTTCGTGCTATTCCTTGACCTTTTAATGGCTATTTCCTGCATAGGAAAATGACATTTACAATTATGTAAAGTCATGTTTGTTTGTTTTAAAGCTAGTTTTCAGGCGGCAAACTAATCTCAAAATATTTTGCCATGTAATTCTTTTTAGATAATTGAACCCATTATCTCTTTTATTTATTTTCAGGAAAACGAATCTGTTGAAGAATCCTAACAGTCAAATTCTCTGAGCCCTGGCCAGTTGTCAGCATCTCTGAGACCTCCTCCTCCTCCTCCTCCTCCTCCTCCTCCTCCTCCTCCTCCTCC
>NW_021604681.1:2918705-2966446 GCF_004785775.1 Grammomys surdaster | reverse complement strand
CTCCTCCTCCTCCTCCTCCTCCTCCTCCTCCTCCTCCTCCTCCTCCTAAGAATCAGCAGGTGTAACAACACCTTCCTGGCAGCCTACCACAAGGGATGGCGACAAAACTGTAGACAATTCATTTCCTGTGCTCTTATATCCTTCAAGCTGGGGATCTGGCAGGGACATTGCAGTGTCCAGTCTTAGGGAAGACTGACAAAATCAGGCATAACGGATGAAAACTCAGATATGCTGAGCCAGAGATATCCAAAACCTTTAGCAAACAGTCTTACAGAAGAACCCAATTAAATCTACACCATCAGTCTGCAGATCTAGGTGAGCTGTAGATAAAAAGGAGCCTTTTTACAAAAATAAAAAATAAAGCAAAATTGCTAGGAGATTCTTCTCTCCGTGCCAGTATTATAAAGCAGTTTTACCATATTTATTTTCACCAGTGCAAAATTGAGAGTATGAGAACTGAATATAGATTTATCTATTTATTTAGCTAAATTTACCAAGAAGTTCTGATAAGCCAATTAGAGAGAGGGCTGCTTGCTAGAGGGAAGAAAAGTGCAACAATTGGCAACTTAGAAAACCACTGCCTTCTTGCTTATACACTACTAATTTTGTTCTGTAGCAGATTGTTGGGAGGCCACTAATACGTTCACAGGCAGGCTAAGGGTCTGTGGAATGCCTCAAGGGCAATAGAAATCAAATAGAAGCAGATATCAACTCAAGTCTTGAGTGATGACGGAGGTACATTTTAAGTATCATGGAAATCTCACTGGACGGGCTCATTTTCCCACTCTGGCAACAGAGGTTGACACCACTTCAGACAAGTATTCCAACCTGTACATGTATGTAGGATTATTCCTGAGTCTCCTGGCCATTCTTCTCATCCTGCTCTTCACAATGCTTCTTCGGCTCAAACATGTCATCTCGCCCATCACTGAGAGCACCGAAAGTGTTCCTCAGTTCACAGATGTAGAGATGCAAAGCCGAATTCCCACTCCTTAAAGTCAGGATGATGGTGAGACTCGGTGGATATGAGCAAACCCTGGCATGCTGACACCTAGGGAGGCTTCCTTTCTCACGTCAGATTTCCCATGTAACAACAAGCTACTTGCTGGTGTTTGGCGCTCGTCATTCTGCCTCTTGACTGTGCTTGTGGGACCTCTAAGAGGCTTAAGAGTCATTCTTTTAACGGAATACGGGGGAAATAGCAGCTGGCTGGGCTGGCAGGTTTCCATAGTAACTAGAAAGCCTGAGCCTTGAACAAATCTCAAACCACAGAAATTCATAAGCAACAGACGTTAAAACACAAGCTCCCTGGAAGCTGGAAATGTGGACAAGACTTTACCTTTGAATGTGTGAGGACGCCTCCCCTAGAAAAATGACAGGCTTT
Source organism: Grammomys surdaster (assembly GCF_004785775.1). Classification (NCBI taxonomy): domain Eukaryota; kingdom Metazoa; phylum Chordata; class Mammalia; order Rodentia; family Muridae; genus Grammomys; species Grammomys surdaster. The sequence goes on along the minus strand of NW_021604681.1, from coordinate 2,965,062 downwards.
AATTTATTACCTTAGCCCTAAAGAATTGCTTCATACACAACACAGACATCTGACATGGAGATAAATCGTGTCCCAGGTGAATAGTAAGGATTGTTCAGCTTTCCTCAAAAGAGCATCGGGTGTCTTCAAAATGAAAGGAGATATTTAAAGAACCTGTTACAATTTAAAGAGAAAATTTGCAGAAAATTTCTGGTGAAAAATGATGTGTATATCGTGTCTGTGCTGTTACTAGGATTGAACTTTGAAAAACTCAGATGATGGCAGAGGTATTACTACAATCTGAGACACAGAGCTGCCTCCAAATCAAGGAAAAATTAAGTCAAACTGCTCTCACGATAAGGATTTCTACACTGCACATACAGCTTCTTTCTTGCCCTCCCAGGATTGAGTTGCACATGAATATGAACTTGATTTGAAGGTGGACTTGGCAAAGAAAGACCCAAGTGTATTTCAAAGCAGAAATGAAATGGTCTTGGGATTCTGTTACTGTATGGCTGTGACTTTGACCAAAGCCTGCCAGCATTCTGGGTCTCAAGTTTTTCTTGTTGAAAACTGTTCAGAGAGCTATTCCATCGTCAGTTTTTAGATATGAGCATAAGACAAACTGAGAAGAAGGAAGATAGGACTAAAAGTTACCCTGCAATAGATTCTTTATAAGATCAATGTCCTCAAATATCACATTTGTCTTTCCCAGAAAATGCCCCCCCTTCCTAATCCCTGCCAAAACCTGAAGTGTTTCACTTATTATCTATAAGAGAAATATATTTCGAAATTTTCCATTCTTATGAGTAGCTCTAGTGTGCCAATAATAGATAATTTAATTAAAGAAAAAAAACTTGACTTTCCAAAGTGAAACCAAAGGAGACGAGTGACGTTTACAAATTAGAAATTGCAAAATTGGTCATAGTTTTATCACCAAAGAAATGGTATACCGGTCTTAGATTTTATCTGCACACACACATGCATGCACGCACTCATACACACACACACACACACACATATGCATGCACACACACATACACACTCGTACATGCACACGCACACACCCATACACAAATGAACTGCCCCTTGTAATTAAAGCATGGTCATCAAATTTCATGGAATTCCCCTTGGGAACTGAGGTGGTGGTATAAAAATGGACTGGATGTGAAAATTCATGGCACCTGTGCCAGGCATATATCTTTTTAGTCTCTAACCAATTTAGATTGGCCCCTTTACTGTGATCTAAATCTAGCGTGGTGGTGAAATTCCCAAGTGCGTTCTACTTTTATACACAGTCATTTGCCAATGCTCTCCTCTCCAAGGGGCTGCACAGTGTAAAATCCCCACATGCAGAACTAAACTTAGCAGCTAGGCTGACTGCCACACCTGTTACAACTGTGCACTATCAGAGATAGCAGCTGCATTCTGCATGATTCATAAGAAATTAGCAGGTAGGCTAAGACTTGGATAGGACTTTGGACTTTATATTCTACCAAATGCAAAGTCACTCTTACAGGGATACAGATTGGTAGGTTAAGCTGTGTCTATATCAATACTTAGACTCCATGGACTTTTAAAATGTTTTACATTTAACTCTACATGGGCTTTCTCCAGGGCTGGCAATATAGCCAAGAACTTGAGGACACAGGCATCCCCTCATTCCAGGTTCTCCTTTTGGTGCCCACAGTATTCCAATGCACTTTACAGTAGAGAAGTCAGTGGCTGGGAAATATTGGGTCTGGTTACACTTTCAATAACAGTGAACAGCAAGGTCCTCAATGCCTTGCTGAAGGTGATAAAGATGCAGCCTGTGCATTACCTAACCACCCCAACCTAAGCTTCAGAATATTAAAACTGCTTTGGAAGTACTACGTTAGGTGATGACTCCTAATTTATGATCACGTTGCTCACGAAGAAAACAACTATCCACTTTCATCACAGCAACCCCTATGGGATCCAGAGCTTAACTTAGCATTAACCATGGCACACAGCAGAGGTTACATCAAAATAGCAACATAATCCACGACAGTTTCAAGTGATATAACGTAAATGGAAATGCATTTAAGCAGATGTGTCATTACGGTAACTCACATGGTATTTATTCTTTAGGAAAATAAACGGAATGCTTTCATGACAGCAAAGAAAAGAACATCTCTATTTCTATTCAAGTATATTACATCCTCAAATGTATTAATTAGCATATTACTGCTTTAAAAGTCAGCTATAGTAATCAGTGGGCACAATTTAAATGTATTTTTCTGTGCAAAATACAGACTTGACAATCCCCTGCCCTATCCCATTCTCCCTCAAATTGCATATTATCTGGGATATGAAGAGTTAGGTCATTTTCATGTATATGTACTCTATTTTAAGAAAGAATCTTCACTTTATTGGACCATATATATATTAAAAATGCTCATAGATCAACCATTTCCAGGAATTTAGCCTAATGCAAACACCACCTGAAATTTTCAAATAAAATACAATATTAATATGGGCACTACCAAAGATGTACACTGCATATGTTTCAGGATCATTAATCATATGAAACAAGGCATATTGTAAAGGGTTATAGATTATATATTGAACAACAAATACTAATGTTATGCAAGTAAAGATGGGTTTATTCAATCTAACCTTTCTATTGATGCCAAATTCAAAAATTTGAACTTCAGTAACTAATTTCGAATGTGCAGATCCCACAATACTTACTAAGTAAATAGAAGAGGCCCATTTAATACATTTAAATAATTATATTAAGTAATACATTTTATTCACCCATATTTATCCAAAGAAACTTTGGTTTACTTTTCTTTCGCTTTACAAAAATGAAGAGTTGTGTGGGAAAATTGGGATTTCTTTGGTTTTAACTAGTTTGTATTTGAATTAGATTCACATTGTATTAAAATGCAATCAGATTTATATTAATATTCAGCATGTCGCTTTGATCCTGAATAATAAATGCTGATTCTTTTGTTTGCTGATAACAAATGTCTATCCTCTGAAGATGTAGATGCATTAGCTTCTTTATTGCAATATAAATTATAATAACTGCAACACATTTGTGGGACTTATCATTTGGAGGCCTCATTAGTATTTGGTATTTACTAACCTCCCAGATTTCATTCTTCTGCCACTGGCAAACTGATGGGAAAACTTGTTTATTTAGCATGAGATGAAAACTAGAATGCCATTCAACTATCAGTGAGAGTAAATGTGAAGAACAAGTGAGATCACACACACACTCCAATAGGATATTTTTCTTAAAAATAGATTTACATATTTTATATTATGTGCATAAGTAGTGTGCCAGCATGTACACATGTGCACCATGTCTGGTGCCCTCAGAGGTCAGAACAGGGTTTTTTGTCCCTGGAACTGGAGTTATGAATGGTTGTGAACCACGTGAGTGTTAAGAATCCAACCTGCAGCCACTACAAGGAAAGCCGTTCTCAACATCTGAGCCATCAATCCAACCCAATAGGACACATTTTAAATGGAGCTTCCATTTTGTGTTTTCATTCAGCTGTCTCAGTAACCCTATGATAATGAGGAGAGAAAGGATGCAGTCTATTGGACAAGACAGTACAGGAGACACAAGAAATTTGTAAGCTCTTTACAGTTATACAGAAACAAAAATCAAGACTGCGCTACAATTCATTGTGCTCCTCCTTTAGCATTTAGTACCCTACCCCTGCTTTGTTTCTGAGTACTGAATACACATTTCAAAGCTATCCATTCTATAATGCAACAACTCTTGAGATATTAATTATCCGTCATCAACAACTCAAAACAAATTATCACAATTCTGCTGCCCTTTTTTAAACATAATTTTATGTATCCCAGTGTGATGTAGCACAAGCCGACTTGGAACTTCTTATATTCTTGCCTCTACATACCCAGTGCAAAAAGTACACCACTTTAACTCTTTTCTGCATTGCTGGGCATCGATTTCAGGGGTTCAGGCATGTTAGGCAAGCACTCTACAAATTGAGCTACATCTGTGGCCCCTGTCACTCTTAAAATAATGTTATAGCTGCAGTGACTATTTACCAGATTGTGGAAAGTTTACACAAAAACAGATCCCACGTTTTTAATTTGTATAGGGAAAGGAATGGGCAGAAATATGGTTGGATTATTACCTGCAGTACAAATTAACTGGTTTTCTGATGTTTGGGTGACTGTTCCCTATCAATGCCAGTTCTTTGTATATGTTTTTCCTTCCCTCCCCAATTCTGAAAATGAGAGCACTTCCTCTTAGGTGTAAATGATGTTCTTATGTAAAATGATAGATGGTTTCAAGTGCACTTATGATCCATGATAAATGCTAAAACATTAAAAATGGAAACAAACACTGACTAGAGAACCTCCCACACACACACACCCACAAAGAATGGATTAGATAGAGGCTGACATGATTCTGAAAAAAAGTCTTCAAAGAAGTACTTATTATAGACATTAGAATTGACTGTAAGGTCATCATTTTACCTTCTAAAATCTGACCAGCATATGGTTGTTAGTGGAAGATTTTCAAACTTGAAGGAAAATCTTCCTAATTCTCACTTTGGTTATGGTCATAGAAGACAAAGATTGGAATAAATGCAGGTAAAGACATTTTGAAAAATAACTAGAGTGATTTCTGATACCCTAATTCATTTTCACATCAGGTATTTTATCCATTAAATCATATATAATATCGAGGAGAAAACAGATTACACAATGCAGAGACTTCAGTTAGACAATGAAAAGTTTTCTGGACTGGGGCTGTAGCTCAGCTGCCTAGCACAAAGGCCCTGGATTGAGTCACGAGCACTGCATGAGTTGAACACTAGCACACATGTGGTCTCAACACTACAAAGGTGGAGATATAAGGATCAGGAGGTCAAGCTTATCCTGAGCTGCATAGCAGGTTTGAGTCTATCTTAGGATATAAAACATACTGTCTCAAAACTATCAAGTGTTTATAATCCATAAAAAATAATAACAAGTAATTCAACACATCTGTAATCTGAATAAAACATTCATTCATTTACTTATTTACTTACCATACAGTCTAACTTGGAAAGGAGACTGTATGTAAATATTCTTATTTTATTTTATTTTATTTTAGAATAGTACTGTGGCAGTATCATTGACAATAGAATGAAGAAGAGCAATAGAAGATGTAAAGGGACCAATAGAGACACTATCACAGTGACTTATGATAAAGATAAGATCACCATTATTTGGTGGTGAAAGGCATAAGTGGAGAAAGAACAAGCTTTAAACAAAGGTCTAATGGTCTTATTCACTTAGATGGAAAATACAGGTCAGAGGGGAGAATAATTCAATTTTGGGCATGTTTAGTTTGAAAACATTTGAAGCATTAAAATGCAGACATTAAGCCAGGCGGTGGTGACGAACGCCTTTAATCCCAGCACTTGGGAGGCAGAGGCAGAGGCAGGCGGATTTCTGGTTCGAGAGTTCGAGGCTAGTCTGGTCTACAGAGGGAGTTCCAGGACAGCCAGGGCTACACAGAGAAACCCTGTCTTGAAAAAACCAAAAAAAAAAATGCAGACATTAAATAAGCAGTTGAATAGTGGATCCAGAACTCAGAAAACAAGTGTATAAATAAATTTAACAAGTGTTATTGGATGTGATCACAGAGGAAAGATGGGTAGTGTTTGCCAAAGAAATGATGACAGTAATATAACAACGAATATGCCCCCATGCTTCTCCTTGGATTTTGGAATATTAAGTCATATGTTTAGCAATTTAAGGGGAAATGTAAGGTTTATACCTTCTCAACCAGAGGAAGTTTCAAACTTGGGAAGTGGAAGAGTGAGTCACATCCGGGATGCCAAGCTAGGAGAACAGATGCAAACAAAAGTGCAAAGGTTATGAAGTAAAGGTCAAAGGAATGGCTCAGTAGGTAAAGTATTTACCACACAAGCATGAAGATCTGAGCTTGGACCCCCAACACACATGTAAAAAGCTGGACATGCTGGCACGGGCCTCTGATCCCAGGAGTAGGAAGGTACTAACAGAGATTTAAAAAGGCAGACTTAAATTGATGACTGTGGAGTGCCCAGCTCCAATTGATACATCTACAACACAATCCACCTAAGACTCAGGGAATACTGTGGCAGAGGTGACTTAAAGATGTATGAGCCCTTGATCAGGAAGTCTCCTGCAAGATTGTGTATCCTAGATATAACAGGGAACTCTCAACAACATGAATGCTAAACCAAGACCTGAATAAGGGCAATACTAAATGACATGCCAATGCAGAAGGGGGAAATTTTCACTGAGTCCCACACCTAGATAAAGAAATATAGGCAATTAATGACTTCTGAGAAACAGAGAATTAGTCTTCCCCAAGGATGAGTCCACTGTTGGTTATTTAATAGCAAAAACACTGTCAAATGTCAACCATAAAATTATGTATATGTAACCAATACTAATAGATCCAGCAGAATATATATAAAGAAAAAGAGACCATGAATTTAAAAGGGAGCAAGGGTGGCATGTGAATAGTTGAAGGGAACAACTGGAAGGAGAAATGATGCAATTATGTTTTAATTTAAAATTAAGTAATTTTTTTAAAATGAGAAACAAGTGTGAATAGAGGGACTATTTTGAAAAGGGTGAAACAGACTTATGGGACCAAATGACTTCATGAAATTCTTAGACAAATGAATGGAACTAGAAAATATCATCCAGAGTGAGGTAACCCAGACACAAAAGAATACACATGGTAGATACTCACTGTTAAATGGATATTAGGCAAAAAGCTCAGAATGCCCACAATACAACTCTCAACTTGTATGGAGCTTAAGAAGAAGGAAGACCAAAGTATGGATGCTTCAATTCTACATAGAAGGGGGAGCAAAATAATCACAGGAGGTAAAGGGAGGGGGAGCCTGGGAGGGAGAGAGGAGGGGAAGGGAAAAAGGGGGTCAGGATTAGGTATTGGAAGGGACAAAAGAGAAGTCCAGAGGGTCAGGAAATCGAATAGAAATATGTAGCCATGGGAGATGAGGAACTGGGGTAGCCACTAGAAAGTCCCAGACACCAGAGAAGCAAGAAGCTCCCCAGGACCCAATGGGGATGACTTTAGCCAAAATACCCAACAAAGGGGAGATAGAACCTGTAGAGACCACCTCCAGTAGATAGGCACTGCCTCCAACAGATAGGCATGGCCCCAGTTAAGAGATGGGGCCATCCACTAATCTTTAAATTTTTAATAGAGAAATGTTCCTCCCCAAAGGAAAGACAGGGACAAAACTGGAGCAGAGCCTGAAGGAAAGGCCATCCAGAGACTGCCCCACCTAGGGATCCATCCTATTTGCAGACACCAAACCTGACACTACTGCTGATGCCAAGAAGTGCTTACTGACAGGAGCCTGGTATAGCTGTTCCCTGAGAGGCTCTACCAGCACCTGACCAATATAGATTCAGATACTCACAGACAGCCATTGGACTGAGCCCAGGGACCTCAATGGAAGAGCTAGGGGAAGGACTGAATGAGCTGAAGAGGTTTGAAAACCCACAGGAAGAACAATATCAACTAACTGGACCACACAGAGCTCCCAGAAACTAAACCACCAACCAAAGAGTGTACATAGAGGGCTCCAGGGATCCAGATACATATGTAGCAGGAGATGGTTTTATCTGACATCAATGGGAGGAGAGCCCCTTGGTCCTTGGAGGTTTGATGCCCCAGGGTAGGGGGGTACTAGAGCAGTGAGGCAGAAGTGGGTGAGTGGGTTGAGGAGCACCCTCATAGAGGCATAAGGGTAGCAGGGAGAGGGGGCATGGGATAAGAGGGTTGTGGCAGGGTAACCGGGAAGGGGGATATAATTTGAAATGTAAATGAATAAAATTATTAATTAAAAAATTAAGGGACTTATGCAATAAAAAGATGACACATTTGGGATAGTAAAAGTTGATTTGAGAAAACAAAACACATAGGAAGTTGGACCACAAAACAGCAAAACATGAGAAGACATAGAGCAAGAAAACAAATATAGTAAAAGTAGGAACTTTGATCTAAAAGCAAACAAAAGAAACATAAAACTTGCTGGGCGGTGGTGGCACATGCCTTTAATCCCAGCACTTGGGAGGCAGAGGCAGGCAGATTTCTGAGTTCGAGAGTTCGAGGCTAGCCTGGTCTACAGAGTGAGTTCCAGGACAGCCAGGGCTACACAGAGAAACCCTGTCTCAAAACAAACAAACAAACAAACAAACAAACAAAAACTTGACTTTAGCAGTGGGATCCCGGCAGTAGCTGCAGCGGCTCATGTCTTCAATAGCTCTTTCTGTCTCCTTTTCATTTCTGGAAACATGGCCTCTGGTGTGGCGGTCTCTGATGATGTCATCAGGTGTTCAATGACATGAAAGTTCTCAAATCTTCAACACCAGAAGTGAAGAAACCCAAGAAGGCAGTGCTCTTTTGCTAAGTGAAGACAAAAAGAATATCATCCTGGAGGATGGCAAGGAGATCTTAGTAGGAGATGTGGGGCAGACCGTGGATGACCCCTATACCACTTTTGTCAAGATTCTGCCAGATAAGGACTGCCGCTATGCTCTCTATGATGCAACCTATGAGACCAAGGAAAGCAGGAAGGAGGACCTAGGTTACAGAGTGGAGAGAGTGAGGAGGCTGCGTCTGGCTCCCGCTCTCACCGCCATTGCAGTACATTGAGCTCCATAGAGACAGCGCCGGGGCAAGCGAGAGCTGGACGGGCACTGGGCGACTCTGTGCCTCGCGGAGGAAAATCAACTAAACATGGGCAAAGGAGATCCTAAGAAGCCGAGAGGCAAAATGTCCTCATATGCATTCTTTGTGCAAACCTGCCGGGAGGAGCACAAGAAGAAGCACATGGATGCTTCTGTCAACTTCTCAGAGTTCTCCAAGAAGTGCTCAGAGAGGTGGAAGACTATGTCTGCTAAAGAAAAGGGGAAATTTGAAGATATGGCAAAGGCTGACAAGGCTCGTTATGAAAGAGAAGTGAAAACCTACATCCCTCCCAAAGGGGAGACCAAAAAGAAGTTCAAGGACCCCAATGCACCCAAGAGGCCTCCTTCGGCCTTCTTCTTGTTCTGTTCTGAGTACCGCCCAAAAATCAAAGGCGAACATCCTGGCTTATCCATTGGTGATGTTGCAAAGAAGCTAGGAGAGATGTGGAACAACACTGCAGCATATGACAAGCAGCCCTACGAGAAGAAGGCTGCCAAGCTGAAGGAGAAGTATGAGAAGGATATTGCTGCTTACAGAGCTAAAGGAAAACCTGATGCAGCGAAAAGGGGGGTAGTCAAGGCTGAAAAGAGCAAGAAAAAGAAGGAAGAGGAAGATGATGAGGAAGATGAAGAGGATGAGGAAGAGGAGGAAGAAGAGGAAGATGAAGATGAAGAAGATGATGATGATGAATAAGTTGGTTCTAGCGCAGTTTTTTTCTTGTCTATAAAGCAATTAACCCCCCTGCCTGTACACAACTCACTCCTTTTAAAGAAAAAAATTGAAATGTAAAGCTGTGTAAGATTTGTTTTTAAACTGTGCAGTGTCTTTTTTTGTATAGTTAACACACTACCGAATGTGTCTTTAGATAGCCCTGTCCTGGTGGTATTTTCAATAGCCACTAACCTTGCCTGGTACAGTCTGGGGGTTGTAAATTGGCATGGAAATTTAAAGCAGGTTCTTGTTGGCACACAGCACAAATTAGTTATATATGGGGACAGTAGTTTGGTTTCTGTTTTTCTTTTCTTTTGGTTTTATTTTTGGGTTTTTTTTCCATCTTCAGTTGTCTCTGATGCAGCTTATACGAAGATAATTGTTGTTCTGTTAACTGAATACCACTCTGTAATTGCAAAAAAAAAAAAAAATTGCGGCTGTTTTGTTGACATTCTGAATGCTTCTATGTAAATACAATTTTTTTATTAAAAAAAAAAAAAAGAAGGAGGACCTAGTGTTTAATCTTCTGGGCCCCCAGGAATGTACCCCTTAAGAGAAAAATGATCTATGCCAGCTCCAACGATGTCGTCAAAAAGAAGCTGGCAGGAATCAAGAATGAATTACAAGCTAACTGCTATGAAGAAGTCAAGGACCGCTGGCAGAGAAACTAGGTGACAATGCTGTCATTTCCCTGGAGGGCAAACTTGTGAGCCACCTCCAGCCCCCTGTCTGGAGCATCTAGCAGCCTCAGACCTGCTCTTGGGTGTTGCAGGCTGCCCTCTCTCCTGCCAGACTGGAGGGGCTGGGGGGATTCCAGCAGGGGGAGGGCTATCCCTTCACCCCAGTTGCCAAACATACCTCCCATCCTCTGGACTGTCCTTCTCCCACCATCCCTGACGGTTCTGGCCTTCCCAAACTGCTTCGGATTTTCTGATTCCTCTTGGGTTGAAGCAGACCAAGTCCCATCCTAGGCACCCAGTTTGGGGAGGAGCCTGTATTTTTTTAAGGACACCCCTACTCCTCATCCCTCTCCATCCCATGCTGCCAACTTCTAACCACAATAGTGATTCTGTGCTTGTCTGTTTAGTTCTGTGTGAAAATGAAATGTGGAAATGACCCTCCCTGCACCAGCTGGGTGCCCTCCCCTTTCCCTTGATCTTGGCCACTCATGGAAGCAGGACCAGTAAGAGACCTTCTATTTAAAATAAATAAATAAATAAATAAATAAATAAATAAATAAATAAATAATAAAAAGGCTAATTAACAATATGAAAAAAAAGTTGACTTTGCACCCAACCTTGTATTCTAAACCTCATTAGACCCCCAGAGAAAGGCAAATGCTGTAACATTTCAGGGCGTCAGAACATCCACATTGAAGCTGTAGAGGCATGGACTACATAGTTTCCACGGATAGAACTCCAACCAAAATATCAAATTTAAAGGGAAATGATTTGGGTTCATCATGTTTCCAGTAACTTGAAAAAGAACACTCATATATTTTGTCCCAAGCTCTATGCCCAGTATCTTACTTGGATTTTTTATAGTATAAATTTAACAAAAGCTTGCATCGTAGTCATAACTATCACCCCATTTTATCTATGAGATATTGAGGTTTCTAAATCTTAAACAACAAGCCCCAGGTCACAAAACAAATAAGTAACATTGAGCTGTAATTCTCCTGTGCAGACAGTGGCTGCCCTTATGGTGCACTGCCTAGTGTATGACGCAGAAGTTACTCATATATTGGCTAAGAAGCTAAATCAAGGGCTGGAGAGGTGGCTCAGTGGTTAAGAGCACTAGCTGCTCATCCAGAGGTCCTGAGTTCAATTCCCAGTAACGATATAGTGACTCACAACCATCTATAATGAAATCTGATGCCCTCTTCTCTCTCTCTCTCTCTCTCTCTCTCTCTCTCTCTCTCTCTCTCTCTCTGATACTATCTTCTGTTATACATTCAAATAGGGTGCTCATATACATACATACATACATACATACATAAAGCTAAATCAAATGATTCCTAGAATTTCTCAGATTCTGTATGTATTTATGACCATATTCATCTATATAAATACAGTATATACCTATGTCTTGACACATAAAACACATACATATATCACACATGCAATATATAACAAATATATGTGCTTATATTTGTATGTGAACAACTATCTGTATTTATGCCAATATGTGGAGAGAGAATGCTAAACAAAGAAACTCTCACCCAAGGAAAAGGCAAGTAAAATGTAGCCCCTTTGGAATGGAGACATAACTCACATGGATGGACTTCAGTGTTACATTTTCATATATACTTTATTTTTGTTACTCTTCCCTCGTTGCTCTCCACACACTCTTCTCATTCTGTTGTTCGCTTTCCCCTGACTTGTCTTCCTTCTGTGCTCATAATACATATATTTAACTACTCTATTCTCTCTCTCTCTCTCTCTCTCTCTCTCTCTCTCTCTCTCTCTTTCCCCCAATCCTCTCTTAAGTCCTCTGATTTCTATCTCACAGACCCCTTTCAAGTTTTATGCTCTATACCAGTATACATAGGGGATATAGACGTAAAAATTAAATTATTAGTCCTCCTTGCATATGACAGAAGTGTAGCATTTGTCTTTCTGAGTCTTGGATAGTTAGCTTAAGATAACAATTTCTAGTCATGGCACTTTAATTGCAAAATGACATTTTTTTAAAAAAAAAAAGATAGGATAAATCTGTATATGAAGCAAAACATTTTAAATTCTGAAGTGTCTTAAGCTTATAGAAAAATACAAAGAACTACTTAGAAAACAAAGGAATTTTCTGTAAGTCCGTTAATACACCTTGGCATGTTAGAATAGTTTCCCCTATTTGCTTCAGTTTTTTAAGGAAATAAGCCTTACGGTCCTGTGCACCTCCCTGTGAGCCTAGTCCTCTGCTCTAGAATTAAGTACTAAGAATTAAGACAGCTGCCTTCATTCTCAGCTTAGATACTGATGCTGAGATTTCTTACCTCTAGGCCCCAATATACTTTCCATATGCATTAAAAGAAGCCTCTTTTTCAGAAAAATAGTTTGATGTTTTTTCATTATAGGCTCATCATTTCCTTGAAAATGTCAATGAGTCATTCAGATATATGCCCCAAAATGCTCTGAATTTGCTCTCATATGTGGAGCCTAGATTTGTGTGTGTATGTAAATGTGCATATAAATATGTATGTCATGTATTATTATTTATTTATATGCACATGTATATTTGTATGTATGCAACAGATGTGTTTATAGGTCTTTTTACAAGTGGGGGTTATGAGTGTGCAGGAGAGCTTAAGGGAGGTAGTAGCATAGGGAGTTTAACAGAATGATGCAGGAAGACAAGAAAACCAAGCTGTAGTTTTTTGTTGGTATGATAAAACACTATAATCGGAAGTGTTTGGTTTGCATTAGCTTTTTTTTTTTAATGTTGGGGTTTGTTTGTTTGTTTGTTTTGGTGGGTTTTGTTTTTGTTTTTGTTTTGTTTCGTTTTGACTTTACAATTGGAGGAATGCCACTAACTGGGTTGCCTGTATTCGTCTATGAGCCAGTGCCACTTTTTCAGGAATTGCACTATCCACAGGGGTATGAGCCCTCTCATATCAATCCTTTTTTTTTTTAAACTTTATTTATTTATTTATTATAAGTACACTGTAGCTGTCTTCAGACACCCCACAAGAGGGTATCAGATCTCATTGCAGATGGTTGTGAGCCACCATGTGGTTGCTGGGATTTGAACTCATGACCTCTGGAAGAACAGTCAGTGCTCTTAACCACTGAGCCATCTCACCAGCCCCTCATATCAATCCTTAATCAAGAAAATGCTTCATATATTGTCCACTGGTCAAAGTAATGGAAGCATTCTTTTTTCAAGTGAGGTTCCTCTTCTCAGATGACCCTACCTTGTGTCAAGTTGACAAAAACTAAGCAGCACAAAGACTGACTGGAGTAAGGCTGAAAGAGGGTAGGAGATAAAGAGAAAAGGAACCAATAAGAACATAGGATAATGACTGTCTTACTTAGGGTTTTTATTGCTGTGATGAACACCAGGACCAAAAAGTAAGTTGGGGAGGAAAGGGTTTATTTGATTTACACTTCCATATCACTGTTCATCTTCAAAGAAAGTCAGAATAGGAACTCAAGCAGGGCAGAAACCTGGAAGCAAGAGCTAATGCAGAGATCATGTAGAAGTGCTGCTTACTGGCTTGCTCCTCATGGTTTGCTCATTCTGCCTTCTTATAGAACCCAAGACCACTAGCTGAGGGATAATACCACCCACAATAGGCTGGACCCTCCTCCATAGTCACTAACTAAAAAAAATGTCTTACAGCTGGATCTCATAAAGGCATGTCCTCAGCTGAGGCTCCTTCCTCTCTGATGACTCTAGCTTGTGTCAAGTTGATACAAAACCAACCAGTACAATGGCAAATATATTCATGACGAAATAAAATTAAAATCTCTTTCCTCTTCCCGCTAATTGAAGGCTGTTGTACCATAACTTATACAAAACCCCAATTAAGTTTGCACATTGAAAAAACTGTGTTGGTGTTGTTTCTTTGCTTGTTTGCTGCCATCCAAGAGGTCAAGTCTTTCACGATAAGTGTGTACTCTAACAGTGTACTTGACCCCCATTTAAAGTTGTCCTTTTGACCAGCGTTTCAGTTCCCAATAAATTCTGGCCCTGTCTTTCTCTCACTGAAATTCTACCAACACTTTAGGGAATTAATGTTCTCTGTTACCAAAGAGAGAGAAACAAAACAAACAATGTTAACAGGTTTTGTTGACGATATCACTGTTCTGATGTTGGTGTTTCTCATGACAAACTGCAAGGTGATTTGTTTCTTTAAACATTATACATTAAAAATATGCAATGCATATTTTAAATAATATAAATTTATCATAATGTACATATCCTCCAGAAACTTATTATGATAATGACTGCTTATTAAGTTTGCGATTGTCACCATTAATCTCTTACTGTTGCACATCACTGAATAACTATACCACAATTGCTTTATCCATTTTCTTGGACGAATAGTTATCACATTAATAGAGCTGCTATTTATCAGTCTTTGTCAGATATTCAGTTTTTCACTTGTTTATGTGAACAGGTACTGTCACTTGGGCATACATGTTACAAGTGGATTATCAGTTGGACTTTGTGAAGGTTTGAATGAAAACGCCCCCCCCATAGACTCATAGTGGGTGGCAGGCACTATTAGGAGGTATGGCCTTGTTGGAGTGATCATGGGGTTCTCAATGGAGGAGTTAGAGTGAAGACTGAAGGAGCTGAAAGGATTTGTGGCCCCATGAGGAGAGCAACAATACCAACCAACCACAGCTCCCAGGGTCTAAACCACCAGCCTGGGAGCACTTATGGAGGGATCCAGGGCTTTAGCTGAATATAGAAGAGTGGAGGGCCCTGCTGGGCACAGGTGGAAGATGAGATCCTTGACCTCATGAAGGCTGGACGCCCCAGGGGGTGGGAGTTTTGAGGGTGGGGAGGTGGGAGTGGGGGGTAGATAGAGGTTACATCCACAAAGAAGAAGGAGGAGGGGTGAGGGGATTGGGGGTTCCGGGGTGGGTGGGGGATGGGGTAAGGGGACAACATATGAAATGTAAATAAAACATCCAATAAAAAAATTAAAAAAAAAAAAAAAAGAAAATGCCCCCCCCCCATAGACTCATAGTGGGTGGCAGGCACTATTAGGAGGTATGGCCTTGTTGGAGTACATGTGGCCTTGATGGAAAAAGTATGTCACTGAGAGTGGGCTTTGAGGTTTCAAATTCTCAACCCAGTCCCAGTGGCTCACTCTCTCTCTCTCTTACTGCTGTTTGTATCCAGATGTAATACTTTCTGTTCCTTCTCCAGCACCATGTCTGACTGCATGCTACCTTGCTTCCTGCCATGACAACAATGGGCTAAGCCTCTGAAACTGTAAGTCAACTCCAATTAAACACAAGTGGCTGTTGGATTCCCTGGAGCTGGAGTTACAGGAGATTGTGAGCCATTTCTCTAGTGCAAGTAATTACAGTCTTATCATTACTATCTCTGATAGAAATGGTAACAAATATCTGTTTAATATTCTACTTTGCAATCCTTCCCTGCATGACTGAAAATCCATGTTACTGGAAACACAATGACCCAAATCATTTCCTTTTAAATTTGATATTTTGGTTGGAGTTCTATCTTTTGAAATTATATAGTCCATGATTTTGACTTGTTATCTCTGGTTTTTCTTTGTGCTTTGTTCTCCCTTCCTGTACTATTTGCAGCCGCTTGAAATTTCCATCTGATTTCTACTGTAATCATTGATAATTTAGGTATTAGATTTCTATTATCTTTGTGTAGTTTTAAGTGTTCAGGTACTTGTGATTGTCAATGTAGGGGACAAGGTTCTTTCATGTGTCTCATCTCCTCTTTGTTTTGTTTTTTTTTTTTTTGAGGAAGGATTATATGTACCTGAGGATGACCCTGAACTTACCTCACTTCTCATGTCTTGAGATTACAGGTATGTGCAACCATGCCTCATGTGTGTGCTGCTGGGGATAAAACAGGGGCCTTCATGTGTGCTAGGCAAGCACTCTACCAATGAAGTCATACTCGCAGCCTTAAGGTGTACATAAGGCTGGCCTTGAACATGTGATTCTCCTACCTTGTCCTCTTAAGCACTTGCCAAACAATGTGTACCATAACAGCCATCTGGTCTTGTCTTTTGTTTTTTTCTTGTTTGTTTGTTTGAGTTGTTCTTTTGTTTACTTTTTGGTTTTGAGTTTATAATATAAGCCTGCCTCCCCCAGACTCTCCTATAAACCCCCCTTTTCTTCTCTTTCAAGTTCATGTCCTCTTTTATGTTGTTAGTGTGTTTGTGCGTGTGTATGTAATATTCCTAAATATAATCTGCTCAATCTGTATAAAGTTTATATTATTATCATCTATCACGCATGTGCAAAGGTTAGAGGATTATTTGGGAGACTTAGTTCTCTAATTCTACTACTGGGTTTGGAATTGAACTCAGACTGTTAGGCTTGCATGGCAAGACATACCCACTGAGCAATTCTGCCAATTCTAATGTCATTTTTTATTTAGTTTCTATATTTTCTGAAATGATACATGAATGCACGCTGAAAATATACTCACGCTGACTCCCAAAAGAACCCTTAGAGATAGCGGGGCAGTGGTGGCACACGCCTTTAATCCCAGCACTTGGGAGGCAGAGGCAGGTAGATTTTTGAGTTCGAGGCCAGCCTGGTCTACAGAGTGAGTTCCAGGACAGCCAGAACTATACAGAGAAACCCTGTCTTGAAAAACAAAAAACAAAAAACAGAAAAAAAAAGAACCCTTAGAGAAAGGGAATCTGATTTATTATTACACTTATACAAGGAAATATATTTTTTAAAAAAACACCCATTTCTACCGAGATGTGCCTATGGAGGATTTGTTCAATTTGAATAGTTCAAATTGAAATGCATATGGCCTTTCAAAGATATAATATGAGCAAAGAATCTAAACTATCTCGTTCATAATTGGCATACTTATTACATGTTAAAAACTATATTTTTATATATTGGTTAATATAAAATGCATTAGGTAAATGAACATAAACTCTTTCCATTTTTATAAAATGACTAATAAAAATGTAGGTGTCATATGTGACTTGTTAAAGAGAGTCACATTTTTATGTTTTTTTGACAAGTCTGTCAAAAAATGACTTAAACAAGTATAACAGCACATACCTCTTATTCTAGCACTCAGGAAATGGAGCTAAGATCATAAGTTCAAGATTACCCTTGACTATATAGGGAATTTGAAGAAACATTGGTCAATCTCAAAATAACTACACTAAGGATAATAAACCAAGCCAAATAAAACACATCACCAAGATTCCACTTATACAGGGAATAAATCTATAGGGAAAGGAAGCATATCAGTGTTTACTTGATGGGAGGTTGTGATAGTTAATCTTTTTTTTTTTTTTTGAGACATGGTTTCTCTTGTGATGGTTAATCTTAATTACCAACTTCAGTGGGTTTAAAATCACCTAGGAAACATATCTCTGGGCATGTTGGTGAAGGTATTTTCAGAAACATTTAACTGAGAAAGAAATTCCCTCATTTAATGTGAACACCTTCATCTCATGGGCTGGGATCTCATACTGAATAAGAAGAAAGAATACGGAGAAAGTGAATTGAGTGCTAGCATTAATCTCTTTCTTCCCTAACTGAGGGCACAATATGACTCTTTGCTTCATGTCTTCTGCTGCCACGATGGACTGCACACCTTCAAACCGTGAACTATCATCAATCCTTCTTGCCTTAAGTGGCTTTGGACAGACAGATATTTTGTCACCGCAACAATAAAAGTAGCAAACACATGGAGAGAATTACTTCTTCGGATGGTAGATATAGTTACTATCCTGATTATAAGGTTGATGTCAATAGCATTAAAAGCATAAGGTTGGAAACACAAAAGAAGGTTAGAAGTTTTTTTTTTTTCATCCAAGCAGGAGATTGCTGGCCTGAGTAGCTAAGAAAAGAGGTCTAGAAACAGCAACAAAGTTTGGTTTTTTTTTTTTTTGGTTTTTTGTTTGTTTGTTTTTTGGTTTTTCGAGACAGGGTTTCTCTGTATAGTTCTGGCTGTCCTGGAACTCACTCTGTAGAGCAGGCTGGCCTCGAACTCAGAAATCTGCCTGTCTCTGCCTCCCAAGTGCTGGGATTAAAGGCGTGCGCCACCACTGCCTGGCAACAACAAAGTTGTTAACTTCATGCTCCAGGCATCTCTCCCAAAACCCCGCTAAAAAGCCCAACTGAGTAATCCACATAAGCTATCACTGCCTTTACTTT
Organism: Grammomys surdaster; assembly: GCF_004785775.1. Taxonomy (NCBI): domain Eukaryota; kingdom Metazoa; phylum Chordata; class Mammalia; order Rodentia; family Muridae; genus Grammomys; species Grammomys surdaster. The sequence goes on along the minus strand of NW_021604681.1, from coordinate 2,946,795 downwards.
TAGTAAATATCTCAGCCTTATGGGTCTTCAAGACAAGGTTTCTCTGTGTAGCCCTGGCTGTCCTGGAACTCACTCTGTAGACCAGGCTGACCTCAAATTCATACAGATCTGGCTGCATCTGCCTCACAAGTGCTGGGACTAAAGATATGCACCATCACCGCCCAGCTGAGTAGTTACATTTTCACATATATTCTTGCATATTGTTGTAACAGACTAAGTAGTATGTAAGGATATCTGCCTCTTTCAGGTTGGAGAACACCACAGACCACCCCAGGTATAGGCAAGGAGTAGAGTAGCGCTTGATCAAGATGTGTAAGTCCAAGACTCAAGCGACAGCGGCTGCCACTGCCACTCAGATTAGCCTACCCTCCACTCCAGACAGTATAATTTGCTTTTACTTTTTTACCTGTTAAAATTAACCTTGCTTGCTTGCTTGCTTGCTTGCTTGCTTGCTTGCTTGCTCTAACTTGTGCTCTGGTGTAACTCCTTCCCTTTCCAGAGTACAATAGGTTGCTGTCAACAGCATCAGGAGGGTTAGAGGAGGTAGCACCTCACCTCCTTGACAAGAGTTTTAGGAAAATGCACATACAAACACAACTCGCCAAAGTCTAGTTGAAATATGTGGCAATCCTAAAGTAGAATGTTTTTCTCAGCTATCTGGTGATACTTAACAATATCCAGTTATAGGAAGGAGGGAAGACTAATCGATATGAATGTAGATTGTTGACACACTAATGTCATTGTAGGAAGTACAGACATCAGTTCAAAATCTTCAGTCTAACATACACCAACACCTTCATCTAGTCTTCATTCACAAGCCTGCCCCTTTCTCTTTCACAGTACCCTTCCTACTGCTTAAAAAGTCTCTTCCACTTCTGTATTATATCTGTATATTGCCATTTTCCTTCAAGAAAAAAAAAAGGAAAAGAAAAGCAACAGAGAGTTGGAAGCTAGCCTAGGCTTCAGGAGACCCTGTCTCAAAAACAAACAAAGTAAAACCAGATTGATTCATCTCATTATCCAGGTCCACTGCTTTTCCTGATTCTCTCCTCTTAGAAACTAATTTCTGTTTTCTCCTCATGATCCCAGTTAAAATAATTGCTTACATCCTTTAATTACTCCCTGCATTATAATCCTTTCCTTTACGTACCTGTGAGATCCTTGGGCAAAGAGATTCATTTCTGTATCCACATTCACTAACACAAAACCTGGCACATAAGTAAATAGTAATGCTTGATGCCTAACTGCATGACAAAATATCAAACTCTGGGGCTAGAGTGATGGTTTAGAGGTTAAAACCTCTTTGTGCTCTTCTAGTTCAGTTCCCAACAACCACTTAGCAGCTTATAAACAACTAGAACTCCAGTCCCAAGGAATCCAGCACCCTCTTCTGGCCTCTGCAGGCACTGCATGCACATGGTGCAGAGACGTATACACAGGCAAAACACTCATGCACATAAAAAATTAATATAGCTTTTAAAATGACTTTTGAAATATCAAATTCTTCCTCCTCTATTATATTTCCTCTGACACTTATGGATAGATTTGCTCAAGTGCTGAAATTCATGCCCTGGCCCATCTACTCTATTCTACCATGATGGCATTAATTTTGGTTATCTCTACTTACTGCAAGACAGATGTAGTAGACATTTTAGTTGTCATTACTAAAAAAAGAGTTGTCTGGCTTCCTAGTAAAAGATTTCTTTCAGTACACAAGTTTTTCATGTATGTAGCTTAAATGTGATACTACCACTGAGTTGTTGCTGTTGCTGCTGCTGCTGCTGCTGCTGCCGCTGTTATTATTGTTTTGAGGTAAACCAGGCGATTGAACCCAGAGCTGTATGCACACTAGTCATGCCCTCTACCACTGAGACAGAGTGTGATGAGTCATCTCAGGTTGGTCTCCAACTCAAAAATCCCCTGTCTAAGCCTCTCAAGCTCTGGGAGTGTAGGAGTGACCACTACACCTATTTCTTGCACTGTTCTTTATATATATTCTCTTACTTTTACCTCACTGTTCAAGTGCTGAATTAAGAAATTTTCTAGTTCAGTTGAGCCTACATTTGAGATTTTACCTTATATGAAGAACAGGAGAAACATAATAAATTTGGAATATGACAGTTTTTTCTAGCCTATGCTCCTAGTTCTACTTTAAAATCTTTTGTTTGATAGTTGGAATCTAGGTTTCAACGATGCTATTTAATTTTTATCAGAAGGTACCATTTTGAAAGCTATGCATGGTGACCTTGCAACTGTAATGCCAGCACTCCACAGGCTAGGGCAGGAAAATTAGGCCAGTCTAGGTTACACCACAAGTTCAAAGCAAGACCAGGCTATATAGTGACTTCAAGGCCAACCTTGTCTACATTAACCCATTTTTCTAAATAAATAAGGAAATAAATTAATTGCTAAATTTAAATGTTTTAATTGTTCCCTTAAAGACCCCAATTATGGTTACACACACCAATAACCCTGCATTTAGAAGGCATGAACAAAAAGATCACAGCAAAGTCCAGAGTAGCCTAGTCTACATAGGGAGTGCTAGGACCACCATAGCTACATAGGAAGACCCTATCTCACAAGAAACCTATATAGAAAGATACTATCTCAATCCCAGCACTTGGGAGGCAGAGGCAGGTGGATTTCTGAGTTCAAGGCCAGCCTGCTCTTCAGAGTGAGTTCCAGGACAGCCAAGGCTATACAGAGAAACACTGTCTCAAAAAACAAACAAACAAACAAACAAAAAAACAAAAAGAAAGATACTATCTCAAAAGAAAAAGGAAATGTACCATTTGACTTTAATATCTATTAGTTTGCCTGATTACTTATGAAGCTGTATATGTGCTCTTCCTACTATGATAAGTTACTTTAGAAACCAGTAGTGATATCACAAACTTATTATTGCACCAAAACTTTGGATGTAGAAAAATATGAAGCTATAGATAACAAATAAGCTTGCATACTTTCAAATGCATATGGTAGTTGTGAAAGAACCATAGGAAAAAATTTAAATCAATACACTGAGAAATAAATATACTGATAACTGTTTCATCACAATTTAATGAAGAAAACTTCTTGATGGCAACCATGAACATTTATATTGAATTTATGTAAATATTCAATAAAAAAGTCATGACACAGTAATGACTAATGTGATAATAATGACTTTCTGAAACAGGGGCAGTTGACTATGTATCACTTGCTTTTCATATGTAAATGCCAGTACTTACCAAGGACTATTCTCTTGTGTTTCTATAGAAAACTATGATTACTAGGAATATCATGTAGAACAAGAGGAGAAAAGGTCTCTTTGTTGCATTTTCAAATTTACAAAGAACCAAAAATTCGTATTTAAATTAGAGCAGAAAAATCTACCTTATCTAAGCATTTCACAAAGGATTAGAGTGGGAGTGGAACTAATAGGTTGGCATCTTCTGCACATGAACAATTTGGTTATGATTTTCTGGTGGATGTAAATCTATTCTCTTTTCTGTATGAGTGAAATGTGCAAATGAGTGTTTTGTGGTTTTCTGATCCTTGGGATGGAAATATATGTAGATACCTATATTCTTAAATATGCAGCTTTAAGACCTAGACACTCATCTAGATCAAGTACATCAATAAGTAGGTCAATTTACTCCTTACAGGTAAAAAGAAATGCTAGGTATTATGCATTTCTTTTACTGAAGTATCAAGTAAGGGATGGGACAGGAGTAGGCACCACAGTTGGAGATGGTCCTTGGTAGCAGAGCATTCAAACCTACTCATCTGTTTGGTTTTGGTTGGTTGGCTGTGGATTTGTTTTTTTGTTTTTTTTCACTTAATAGAGTTAGTTGTCAATCTCCACAAAAGTCGGTTATATTATAATCCTTTAATAATCACAGAGGAAGAAAATTTAACTGGACTCCATCCCTACTCTCTAACACCATGGGTAAGCCATGTGGCAAGACACAATTTAATGAAGAAGCATCAAGGTATTCCTTTGTGAAATACCACCATTTACTCAGATCAAAAAAAAAGAAATGAAGATGGGATGGATGCGTAGCTCAGTTGCTCACTCCACATGTCAGAGTCCCTGGGTTTGATCTCTGGCACTGCATCTAAAAGCTCAAGTTCCTTCCCTTCATAATTATCACACACCTTTTGATACTACAACAGAAACGGAAAAGAAAAAAAGAAAGAAAAAAAAGAATTCGTATGGTCATTAAGTTTTACTTGTCAATTTAATACAACAAAAAAATTACCTGTGAAAAGAATCTTAATAGACTATGTAGATTAAGTTGGCCTAATGGAATGTTTGTGGGTAGTTGTTGTGATTATATTAAGTGATATAGAGAGAACCCACATAAAAGTAGATGAAATCTGGGTTCTTTCCAGCTCCTGGCTATTATAAACAAGGCTGCTATGAACATAGTTGAGCATATGTCCTTGTTATATGTTCGAGCATCTTCTGGGTATATGCCTAGGAGTGGTATAGCTGGATCCTCAGGTAATGCTATGTCCAGTTTTCTGAGGAACCGCCAGACTGATTTCCAAAGTGGTTGCACCATCTTGCAGTCCCACCAACAATGGAGGAGTATTCCTCTTTCTCCACACCCTCGCCAGCATCTACTATCACCTGAGTTTTTAATCTTAGCCATTCTGACTGGTGTGAGATGGAATCTCAGGGTTGTTTTGATTTACATTTCCCTGACGACTAAGGATGCTGAACATTTCTTTAGGTGCTTCTTGGCCATTCGAGTTTCTTCCCTTGAAAATTCTTTGTTAAGCTCTATACCCCATTTTTTAATAGGGTAATTTGGTTGTCTGGAGTCTAATTTCTTGAGTTCTTTGGATATATTGGATACTGAGGAATGGATTCAAAAAATGTGGTATATTTACACAATGGAGTATTACTCAGCTATTAAAAACAATGAATTCGAGAGGTTCCTAGGTAAATGGATGGAACTAGAAATTTTAATCCTGAGTGAGGTAAGCCAATCACAAAAGAACACACATGGTATTCACTCACTGATTATTGGATATTAGCCCAGAACCTTGAAATGCCCAAGATGCAACTCACAGGCCACATGAAGCCCATAAAGAAGGAAGACCAAGTGGGGGTGATTCGGTCCTTCTTAGAAGGAGCAACAAAACACTCAAGGGAGCAAATATGGAGACAAAGTGAGGGACAGAAACTGAAGGAGGGGCCATCTCAAGACCACTCCACCTGAGTATCTATCCCATGTGCAATCACCAAAGGTAGATGCTGATGTGGAAGTCAGGAAGTGCATGCTGATAAGAGCCTGATATGGATGTCTCCTCAGAGGCCTTCAAGAGTCTGACCTATTCAGAGGCAGATGCTCACAACTAGCCATTGAACTGACCATGGGGTTCTCAATAGAGGAATTAGAGTGAAGACTGAAGGAGAGCTGAAAGGATTTGCAGCACCATGAGGAGAGCAACAATACCAACCAACCACAGCTCCCAGGGTCTAAACCACCAGCCTGGGAGCACTTAGGGAGGGATCCAGGGCTTCAGTTGAATATGTAAGAGTGGAGGGCCCTGCTGGGCATAGGTGGAAGAAGAGAACCTTGACCGCATGAAGGCTGGATGCCCCAGGGGGTGGGAATTTTGAGGGTGGGGAGGTGGGAGTGGGGGGGTAGATAGAGGTTACATCCACAGAGAAGAAGGAGGAGGGGTGAGGGGATAGGGGTTTACTGGGTGGGTGAGGGATGGGGTAAGGGGACAACATAGGAAATGTAAATAAAACATCCAATAAAAATTTTAAAAAAATTGACATTAAAAAAAAAGTAGATGAAATCATTTCTTGCTTGAGTTTTTACTGAATGGGCTGAGCACAGGAGGCATGCATGCATTTATTTCTCTCTGCTTTAACTATAGACATTACATGACTAGCTGCCTTAAGCTTAATTTTACCACAGTGATGGACTGTAATGTGGAACTGTAAACTGAGTGAATTTTCTCCCTTAAAGTTGTTTTGTCTGGCATTTTATCAATGCAACAGAAATAAAATCAAACCAGAAACCCAAGACAGAGTTTATAACCACAATTTTATATCATAGATAGCATTTCAATTTCTCCTTTCCTCCCTTTTTCTGTCTTCCTCTCCCTCTCCCTCTCCTTTTCTCTTCCTCTTCTCTCCCCCTTACCCAGCACACACAGATACACACACACACACACACACACAGGCACAAGCACTCGCGCATGCACACAGTTCACATACATTTCTGGTCATCCAGTGGTAGACACAGATATGTAACCAGCAGCAACAGTGTTACTGGAAGCTGAGGACACAGTTCCATGCTGTCTCCTGTAGAAGAAAGAGTTGGAACTCTGTACTTTAGTGAAGCAGAAATTTTTTACTATGACCCCAAAAGGAATTCAGTACAAATCAGTATGAAGCAGCAACTTACTAAGAAAAGACATTTGATATAGTTTTAAGCAGGCATTAACAGAAAGAGAAAGACTTAGGGAAAAGGTAGTGAACACCCAGTTGAGATGTGAGCTTCTCAAGAGAGTCACATCTGTATATGAAAACTAATTAAGCACAGTTTCAGTCACAAAGGATAGCTGGCAATTCCACTGTAGTTTCTAACTTTTGAGGACAGTAGAATTAAAATGTATGTTATTAAGAAAATCAAGGACATTCCTGTTTTAATCCAGATAGTTATTGAATGTCCACAGCGTATGGTACATGTAAAGAGAAAGAATGGAAGGAAAGAAATCAAGATAAATTAGAGAAGCCTGGGCATTCTTTAAATGAATACAATTGAGTATTTAATAATTGATTTCTAAATTTCAGAGAAGTTGATATTAGGAAAAGATATAGGAGACTCTATTACATAGTTTATTTCTGAATCTACAGGAAAACAAAGAAAAATGTGTGGGAAAGAAACAAGTAAAGCTGGCCAGAGAGACATGAATGGGAACTTAAAAGGAACACAATATCAGGAAAGCTGAAGAATTAGGCCATTTTGTAAAAGGAGAAGTTGGTTAACAAGAGCAAATGTTGCAGAGAGGTCAACTAGGACTTCCATTTGACAAATCAGGTCATAGCTGGAGGTTTTTACAAAAATTGGTCTAGTTGAGTGGCAGAAAGAAGAATAAATTATTCAATCACCATAATTAATCTATTTCAAGAAAAGCTGATAGATTTCAATTACTTTGTGTTACTGGCTAATAGGTTTCTCTTGAGAGATTAATGGTATATTGATTGGAACCTCTCAGAAAGAGTCTCTTTAATGGAATGATGGTCATTGAAAATGTATTTATTCAACTCTGTTTAATCAGAATCTAGGTCATAGATTCACTTAGCAAATGATTGTTGAATTGAAGATAACACTCATTCACTTGCATCTCTCTCTCTCTCTCTCTCTCTCTCTCTCTCTCTCTCTCTCTCTCTCAATGTATATTTGTGTAAACACTTGTTTGCTTATGTATATTCACATCTTATACATGAATAGTCATATAAGCACACATTCTTTGAAATAATTACAGATTCACACACACACACACACACAAAAAACCCTTGCAAAAGAACTAAGCAGGGAAGTCTTTGATGGTTTCAGTGGGAAATATCCTCCATAGACATGGGTATTTGAACATTTGGTCCCCAGTTAGTGGTGGTATTTGGGAAGGGTGAGATGGTGATTGCTGGAGGATGTCTATCACTGAGAATGTGCTTTAAGATAAAAAACCTCAGGGCTAGAGAGATGGTTCAGAGGTTAAGAGCACTAGCTACTCTTCCAAAGGATCCAAGTTCAATTCCCAGCACCCACATAGTGGTTCACAACCATCTGTAATTGAATCTGATGCCCACTTTCTAGAGTATCAGCGACAGCATGCTCATATACATAAAATAAATAAATAAAGCTTTTAAAACGATTAAAAAGCTCCGCCACTTCCAGCTCACTCTCTACTTGGTGCTTGTGAGTCAAGATATGAGCTCTCAGCTTCCAGATCCCAGATCCGTATCTGCTCCTTGCTGCCGTACTTCTACCATGCCAGCCCTGATGCTCTTAGTTCATGCTTTCAATAACAACATCATGCTCAGAAGGTAGCATTTCCCAGCATTCCTGTCTATCCTTCTGCTTTTACCTTCTTTCTGCCTCCTAGCCCATGTTGTTCCCTGAGGCTTGAGACATACACATGTCCCATTTAAAGCTCAGCACTCAGTCTCTTATTCTTAATACTTTGACCAGTTCTATATCTCTCTATTGACTGCTGTCCATTGTGGAAAAGTCTTCTCTGACCAAAGATGACAGCAGACTAGATATATGGGTATAAGTATAAACACTTAGAAGGCAAATTGATGGCATGACCATTGAGCAAAATAATAATAGAGCAGGATCTATTCTGCGGCCTATGACTCCTCCAACCATGGCTTCAAAGACATATCCAGAAATTTGTTATCTAGGTAATTCTAGATTTCCCCACCAATATCAGCCATCACAACCATTAATCAATGCATTAATGTATTTTTCTCTCCTCCCCAATCTGCTTCCAATCTCTGAATGTATGTGTTCTTTACATTTCATATAAGTGTGTCATACAGAATTTGTCTTTTTGTGTCTACCTTCTTACCCTGACTAACCATGATGTTTTCAAGATTAATTCATATTATTCTTGGATGTTTCAACACTTTGGTCTTTACACACCTCAATAAGATTTTATTAAATAGGGTTGGAGAGATGGCTCAGAGATTAAAAACACTGGCTGCTCTTCCAGAGATCCTGAGTTCAATTCCCGCCAACCACATGGTGGCTCACAACAGTCAGTCATAGGTTCCGATGCCCTCTTCGGGCGTGTCTGAAGACAGTGACAGTGTACTCATATACACTAAATAAATAAATAAATCTTTTAAAAAATATTTTATTAAATGTATATATCACATTTTGTTTATTCATTAATTGATAGATAATTTTAATTGTTCCCACCTTTTGTCTTCTGTAAATAGTTCTAGAATAAACATTAATACACGAAGATTGAGTCCCTACTTTCTGTTTGTTATTGTTGTTGTTGTTGTTGTTTTTAAGAAAGGGTTTTTTTGTATAGCCCTGGCTGTCCTGGAACTCACTCTGTAGACCAGGCTGGCCTCGAACTCAAAAATCCGCCTGCCTCTGCCTCCCAAGTGCTGGGATTAAAGGTGTGAGCCACCACTACCTGGCAAGTCCCTACTTTCAACGGCTTTGGGTATATAACTGGGAGATACTTATATAAAAGTTCCTTATTTGGGTTTTCAAAAAACTCCCAATCTCTCTCTCTCTCTCTCTCTCTCTCTCTCTCTCTCTCTCTCTCTCTCTCTCTCTGTGTGTGTGTGTGTGTGTGTGTGTGTGTGTGTGTGTGTGTATTCGTGTGTCTCTGTGTCTGTCAGTCTCTCTGTCTCTCTCTGTTTGTGTCTCTATCTGTCTGTCTCTGTCTCTGTCTCTGTCTGTCACTCTGTCTCTCTTTATCTCTCCTCTTTCTCTGTCTCTGTCTCTCTGTTTCTGTCTCTGTCTCTGTCTTTCTCTCCCATCCTAAAAGATGTCAGTTGCTATCCCACTGATTTCAATTAATACTTCCCCTATTTTTGCCAAAAAAAAAAAATCCCCTAAAGGAGATTCTGAAAATTATAGTCTGTAAAAGGACAGTGAGTATAAACCTTAAGATTTCTGAGTGATATAGTGATCTCTTTCCTACGGTACTGACCTATGTGTGGTTGTATAAAGATATAGAACTAAGTAGTGCATAGACAAATGAGAGTAGTTGTGGGGGGAGGCTAGATTTAACACATGGGCCACACTTCCCCATAGCCTTATCTGGTTCTCAGGAGCCATGCTTGCTGAATTTGTTCCACAAGCAAAAACTTGCATATGAGAAGGTCATATTTTTTTCTAAAATAATTGCTAACCATGTAATATATGCTTCCTATGTACAGGGCATGCAATAGTAAGATGTAGTTATTGCTCGTGATGAATATTTTGGAAAATTCAGAGACTTTTTTTTTCCTTTTACAGAGATATCTTTTTACTTTTATTGTTTTTCTGTTACAATTAAGCAGTTAGCTGTGCTGTGAAGATATTAAACTTTCATTACCACAGAGGACATAAGAAAGTACCTCGTCTATAAAGGTCTAAATTCTCTTGGGAAAAAATCCTTAGCATTTGGTTTTGTTCATTTATTTTTCTTTTCTCTTTCAATACACACTAATTATTTAAGGGAGCAAGAGACACTTTAAACATACATGATTTTCTTGATGACCTTTACATGTAAATTTTAATGTGGCTAATGTTTTTAAATGTAAGATCTCTATGATGTTTTAACATCATAAGTATATTTAAGGGCTAAGAATTTGATAGTCTTTTGACGAGGTTTTTAATCTTTTCTATTACTTCTTTCATATTCAGCATTAACACTGAGGTGACTAAGAACTGAGTGTACAAAAGAAAATTGAAAAGGGTGAAAAGGACAAAGATCAAGTCAACCATGAATAGAGATAATCGTGTTTCCAGGCTTGTAATTAATTTAACATGTACAGTCCACAAAAGATCCTGGCAGCAATAGACTCATTCTGGATTAAATCAAGAAAGCCCAAGGATAAGAAGTGACATTTAATAGAATTATTATTATAAGCATATCTTATTAAGATGAATGAGATTCATGGGTTATCTGAGCTTCTGGACACCTGCTGGGCAATTGCAAAAAAAAATGTTTAAATAAATAAGCCACCAGAAGCCTTTCAACCAAGTTAATCCCCCTCAATTAGACAGGAGCTTAATAGAAAAGATTACTCTTTACAGAATTATCAGCATTTGAAAACCAAACTCAATTTGTCACATGAAAGAGATTAAATTCAAATCTGAACATGGGACAAACTTGTAACAATCAAGAGGTCCTTTTTTGATCCTGATGTGGTAATCCTATTGGAGGGGGGAGGAAGTACTTGAAATCCTCACCTCCTGAATGATGGATAGATGGAAGAGCATGTGATAAACTAAACCAGGGAAAGGAAAATATCAATTACCGAACATTTGTATTGCAGTGTAGAGAATTCATTCATGTTTTTATCTGTATGTTTGAATGATCTAGATAAAATAATGGAATTAGGAAATGTTCCCAACTCTGTAAAACGAAAAAGAACAATATAGTCCTTTCACTCTGATAATGAGAGGAAGAAAGGGGTTGTTTCCCTCACAGGCTACCCAACTTGCAGCACCTATAGTTCACTTTCTGTTCATTAGAATTATTCTGTATCTGGTTTCATAAGACATGAAGGGATAACTTTCATCATCATAGTCATCATCATCATCACCACTATGACCATCACCATCATCATCATCATTTATACTCAGTCCAGAGGTAGGAGCCTCAAGATCAATCAAAAAGGCTAGAACTACAGCTCAATTGGTCACATACTTACCTAACATGCATAAAGCTGTGAGTTAAATCCCACACAACAGATAAACTAAGGGTGGTAGTGCCTGACTCTAATTCCAAAACTCAGAAAGTAAGGTCAGGATAACAGTCAATGTTACTCAGCTACACAGAGATTCTGAGGCCAGCCTAGTTTGCATGAGCCCATGTCACAAAAGACAAAACATAATTATGAAACTATTTTTAAAACAAAACATACCTTTTCCTTATTTACTTAACAGTGTAATTCAATTCATAGTATCAATAAAAAAAATGAGTCTTATCACAAAAGGGTCATTGTCTTTTCTTACAGGGTATTGCCACCTGATCATTAAAAGTATATTTCTTTCTCTCTGATAATATGTGTATATATATATATATATATATGTGCATGCATATAGTATCATATAGCTCTACTTAGAAACATGCCATAAAGAAGCATAAGTCCCATAGTAAAGGTCTCATAAAGGAGCTAAACCAACACATAAAGATGAGTACAAAAATTCTGTGAAGACAGAGACTGTGGGCTGTTTTTATTTACTGCTATTCCCCTGAAAGTCTAGAATAAAATGCAGCACCTAGTAGAGGCTTGATAAATGCTTGATCATTGAATGGATACATATTTTCCCAATTGGTTGGATTGCAAAAACATTTAGAGCACAGCTATAATTGAACTATGGCCTCCTCAGAATTCACATGTCAAAGTATTAGCCTTGAGTTTGATGAATTTTTAGAAACATCACTTTTAGGAAGTAATTTGGTTTAAATGAAGTCGTGACAATAGGGAACTTTTAATATGAATGCCTTTATACAATAAAGCAGATCTCTCCACTCTCTTCTCACTCTCCACTTCATCATGATTTCACCAACTATGTGTACAGAAAAAAAACAAGACCACTGGCTGAAAGCTAGGAAGAGAACCATCACCAGGGAACTGAATTTGTTAGCATCTTAATATTGGACTTCCAGCTTTTGGAATTGTACTAAACTAATTTGCATCATTTAAACCACTTAGACTATAGCATTTTGTTGTGGGAAGCAGAGATGATTAGAGGAAGCATGCACCATGGCTTCTCTCATTATATTGATAACAAGCAGGCAGTCTATCTCAAACTAAATCACCATATGTTTAAGTTAGAATCCCATTGAGATGTAATATGTCTTATTTCACATTCATTAAGCTCTCTTTCTCTAAACTTCAATTTGACTTGTTCAGTCATTTAACCCCTTAACATTTGATGCTTTATGTGGTGTTTCTTTTCAAAAAGGAAGAAAAGAGAATTCTGCTTTTAGATAGTCTTTAAGGCATTTAAGCAGCATTGTGTGTATACCAATTGGTTGCACAAAAACAAACCCCTCCATTTCTGTTGCTATAACATTTAGGTGAATGATATAGCTCTTAGGAATCAAAAAGTAGGAATGGATAGCTACTCTTTAAAAGCAGGAGTGTCATCAGAATAGCTAACATCAAAAACTCAAGTGACAGCACATACTGACAATGATGTGGAGAAAGAGGAACACTCCTCCATTGCTGGTGGGATTGTCAACTGGTACAACCACTCTGAAAATCAATCTGGTGGTTTCCCAGAAAATTGGTAATAGTTCTACTTGAAGAACCAGCTATACTACTCTTGGGCATATACCCAAAAGATGCCCCACCATGTCACAGGGACACATGCTCTGCTGTGTTCATAACAGCCCTATTTGTGATAGCCAGAAGCTGGAAATAACCCAGATGTCCCTCAACCGAAGAATGGATACAGAAAATGAGGTTCATTTACATAATGGAATACTGTTCAGCTATTAAAAATGAGGACATCATGAATTTTGCAGGCAAATAGATGGAACTAGAAAATATCATCCTGAGGTAACCCAGACCCAAAAAGACATGCATGGTATGTACTCACTGATAAGTGGATATTAGCCAAAAAGTACAGAATTCCCATGATACATCCCACAGACTGTAAGAAGTTTAACAAGAAGTGATGATGCTTCAATCTCATTTAGAAAGAGGAACAGAATAACCATAGGAGGCAAAGGGAGGGAGGGATCTGAGTGGGAGAAGGCAAAGAGAGGGGAAAAGGGGAACAGGATCAGGTATTGGGGGCAGGAACAGGAAAGAAGCCCAGAGGGCCAGAAGAATGAATGGAAATATACAGCCTTGGGGAATGGGAGGTGGGAGAATCCTCTAGAAAGTACCAGAGACATGGGAGGTGAGACACCCCCAGGACTCAATGGGGATGACCTTACCCAAAATGCCCAACAGTGAGGAGAGGGAACTCGAAGAGTCTACCTCCAGTAGATAGACAAGGCCTCAAGTAGAGGGACAGGGTTACCAATCTACAGTCAAAATTTCTGACCCAGAATTGTTCCTGTCTAAAATAACTTCAGGGACAAAAATGGAGAAGAGATTGAAGGAAAGATGGTCCAGTGACCCAGTGACCGGCCCAACTTGGGATCTATCTCATGATAGGGCACCAGGGCCTGACACTGTTACTGATGTGCTTACAGACAGGAGCCTAACCTGGCTGCCCTCCGAGAGGCCCTACCAGCAGCTGACTGAGACAGAGGCAGATACTTACATCCTACCATTGGACTGAAGTCAAGGACCCCCTCAGAGGAAATGGGGGAAGGATTGAAGGAGCCAAAGGGGATGGTGACCCCATAGGAAGACCAGCAATGTCAACTAACCTGGACTCCTAGGAGGTCCTAGAGACTGGGCCACTAACCAGGCAACATACAGGAGCTGGTCCGAGGGCCTCTGTACATATATAGCAGAGGACTGCCTGGTTTGGCCTCAGTGGGAGAATATCTGCCTAAGCCTTAAGAGACTTGAAGCCCCAGGGAAAGGAGATAGAGAGAGCACCCTCTCAAGAGACAAGGAGGAGGGAGAATGTGATGAGGAACTGTGTGGGAGGGGGGACTGGGATGGGGACCAATGGCTGAAATGTAAATAAATAAAATAATTAAAGGGGGGCACTGGTTACTTTAAACATGTTTACAAATGTTTTGAAATAGCACTTACTTTTGCCGTGTATTCCTAGACCTATTCAATGAATATTTGATAAATGGCTCTAACAAAGGACAAGTCCCTGTCGAAAGAGTACTATGATTTGGTCTGTCTCCTATAGGATCGCACATCTTAAAACTAAACAATGAGACAAGATTTCCAACCACCAGTGTACAATATCAGAAGTGCTATAAGAGAAGGCTGGAAAAATGCTGAACTGGGCTGGTTTATTGATTTCATGGATTAACAGTAATAACTACAGAGTCATTTTCTTATGGGAACAGTTTTGTAAAACTACAATCCAATTACAGTAACTTGCTTTCTGAAAAGGAGTGCATTTTATCTTCCTACTTATTTAGTCTATCTATGCAGTTTCTAAACCAAACATTAAAAAAATGAATTACTGCAAATAGAGAAAGAGTTTAAATAAACAGGGGGAAATGATTATTTATTTTGGTATTTGGGGTTGAACTCAAGCTCTTGCACATGCTGAGCAATGTTCCACCACTGAACTACAGCCCCAAACTAGCAGCACGATTTTTAAAAGTCTTTTTACTAGAACCACAGAATTATGTAACTATTGCCACTAATTCTAGAATAATTCGGTTTTCTCAAAAAGTACTTCATACTCGCTCCCAGCACTCAAGGAGTAAGGGAGTTTGAACCAGCATGGACTGCATATTGAAACCAGTTTACTACAAAAGAGAAAAGAAAGAAGGTAAAAGTACTCCATACTCATTTCTAGTCATTCCTTGATGTGTGTGTGTACATGTGTGTACATGTGTGTATATGTGTGTACGTGTGTGTGGGTGGGTGGGTGTGTATGTGTGTGGGTGTAAAAACCTTTCCTGGGGCTATATTTCACTGAGCTACACCCAGCACTAGTATATGGCATTTTTTGGACTAATCTTTCAGATTTACTAAGAGGCTATATACACTAAGGGGCTATATATACTATGTACTATTCTAACCATCTCCTTAGGGTTCACAAAGACTTCACTCTATTATAACCTCATTTTACAAATGACAAAACTAGAGAAGGGGGTTCATAGGTTGAAGAACTTTACCAAGCTCCCAGGGAGTCCACAAAGGAACTAGGGATTAGATAGAATTCGAGTTACTTGGTAACAAAGTCCATGCTTTTTTTTTTTAGTTACACAAAACTACTATTAGCTAAATCATGACAACAAGCACAAAGAAAAGCTAGATATAATAACTTAAGTTTTTCATCCTGGAACTTGGAGGATTTCCAAAGCAAGAAGATCAGTATTTCAAGGTTACCTTGGCTATATAAGCCAATCTGAGGTCAACTGGGATACAGGAGAATCTGTCTTAAAATAAAGATACAAAGAGACCTTCTGGGTGAGTTGGGAGATGAAGGGACAGATGCAGTGTCACACCTCTATAACCACAGCACTCCTATTGCAAAATAGAAAGTAGAGACAGGGGAATTGCCTGCAACTGCACAATCCAGCTAGCCTGGAATACACAGCCCAGCAGAAACAAAAGAGATCCTTTCTCAACAAGGTGGAAAAAGAGAGCCAACTCACCTATACACACACACACAGACACACATGCACACACACATACACACATTAACAATAATGATAGTTATAATAATAATAATAATGCTTTAAAGAATAAAATCTCAACAACAACAAAAAACCAAAGCATTGCTGTTAAAACTGGAGGATAGTGAGTCTTAGACCCATAATAAATTCTATTACATTTGTTGCACTGACTTTGACATAATAAATAGAAACTGAACATTTATCTTTTAATAAAGTAGTTGTATTTATTACAAAATTATTCAATATAACATGAACCATCAGGTCTAATCTATTAATATGCCCCACAGCCAGGCATATCTCTTTTAGGCAGGGGTAGAATGCACAGTGATTTAGCATGTATGTATATGTCTGCAATAGTCCATTAGTTACTTTCTACATGAATGTTCACTTTTTCCCCAACTTGAGACATCATTGTGAGAATAGTCAAGCTGTACACAAGAGTAGAGTGGCCACATGCAGCACTGCATTGGGAACAAGTGACCAAAAAGCTATGAAGTCTTGGACTTTTTTTAGACTTAGAAAACCTTGATATATTCATCTTGGGTATACAGGTTAAGTGTGCAACTGGCCCTGTCACTCATATCCCTCTCCTGCAAGTTTTGCACAATGCAAATCTTATGATATTGACAATATATGTGATTTAATACTCTTATCCTACTACCACTCATTTGGACTTTTTATAAATAGGTAAAATTAGACAAGTCTAATATTGACCTGACTATATATAATAACTTCCACAGAAAAGTAAGCAGCACTAAATCTTTATACTGAAAAAAGTACCATGACCAGAATTGCTATTTAGAATCATAAATCATGCAAGTGTTGCATGTATGCACACTTTAATTACCAAAAAGAAACACAAGGTTCAAAGAACTGGACAACTGATTCATAGAAAATGAAGAGTGTGATAGTTCTGACAGAGCACACATGATTTTATGCATTGAGAATCATATTCCATATAGCTCGAAAAAATGAACATAAAGACTGGAAAGACAGCACTGCAATTAAGAGTACTTGATGCTTTTGTAGAGACCTGGGTTTGGTTCCCAGCACCCACATGGTAATTCACAACTACCTGCCATGTCGGATTAAGGAGTTCTCAAGCCCTCATCTGGCTTTAGTAGGCACGTCACACATATGATGCACATATCCTCATGGAGGAAAAGTGCTCTAGAACATAAAATAAAAATAGATCGTTGATTAGAAAGAAAAACTAAAATAAGATAAATCACAATAATCAAAAGTGTTTATGAAGATAGATTCTTGATCTTCGAGTTTAGATTTAATGATATAAAAGAAAGAGCCTTTGGGAATTACAGAATTTCAGCATAATAAATAGGAAGCTTTATGCAGAGCATCTTAGATAAAATGTGACTCTTAGAGCCATATCTTACACACTGATTTTTGTCTTAGAATGAATCTTGCTTCTGTCTTTTATTTGTTACTTGATTTTGCTTAAAATAAATAGGTTAGCTGCTATCTCTAGAAGTCTATTAGCATATTTCACATAACAGCATGTTACATTTCTGTATTTTCATCCAACAATTAATCAAAGGCAAGATTTACTCTACTAAACAACATCTTTTTGCGACATATTATTAAAGACTCAAAGATAAGCATACAACCAAGACATGTCAATTAGTATTGGAGCTACAGACACCATGTAAAAAAAAATCACATAATCAATAATACAAAGACTTAACATCTAAGGATAAAAGTAAATACAGCAAGTGAAAAACATACTTAAGGAATAAGTGATGTTCTTAACGTATAAGAGGCTATGAGCAAGGAAAAGATATCTTTAAAACAGAACAAGGAGCAATGGAGAGATGGATCAGTACTTAAAAGAACTTGTTGCTCTTTCAAAGTGCCAGAATATTATTGCTAGTACCCACATAGGTAGCTCACAACTGCCTGCAATTCCAGCTCTCCAGGATCTGAAGCCCTCTTCTGGGCTACAAGAACACCCACACTTATGTGCACACACACATACCCATAAACCAACAGGAATAGGGGCAGTAAGATTGTTCAGCAGTTAACAGCATGTACTGCACGTGCAGAAAACTAGAGATGAGCTCCCAGAACCCATAATGGATTACTATAACCCCAGCTCTAAGAAATCCAGCACTCACTCTTCTGACCTACATGGACATACACATGTGCACATACCCTCACATATACACACACACACACCACAAACACATGCACATAAACACTTGCACATAAATAGAAATAAATCTTAAGAAAAAGAAAACAGAGCCAGCCAGGTATGATGGTACACACCTTTAATCTCATCACTTAGGAGACAGATAGGTGGATCTCTATGAGTTCAAATCCTGCCAGGTCTACATAGCCAGTTCCAAACATATATACTATAAAGTATTATAGTAAGATCTTGTCTCAACACACACACACACACACAGAGAGAGAGAGAGAGAGAGAGAGAGAGAGAGAGAGAGAGAGAGAGAGGAACCAATTTTAACTCTTAGAAAATATATAAATAAAAGAAAGCATATTTTATATAGCATTAGAGAAAAAAATGTGTGCTGTATTATCAAGCCAAAATATAGAAAGAAAGAAAAAGAAGTCTTGAGAAATCTATCACACATGACTTTAGACCCAGAATTTCAATATCATGTAATGGTAAATCCAAAATAAAAGAATAGAAACAGGCCAGGCAGTGGTGGCACACACCTTTAATCCCAGCACTTGGGAGGCAGAGGCAGGCGGATTTCTGAGTTTGAGGCCAGCCTAGTCTACAGAGTGAGTTCCTGGACAGCCAGGACTACACAGAGAAACCCTGTCTCGAAAAACCTACAAAAAAAGAGAATAGAAATAGAAAATCATTTCCAAGAAATGATAGAAGCTGTCAGTCTTCAGATGGAAAAGAGACCACTAAGTGCTAACTTTGTAAGACAAGGCTCATCCAGCACTCATTTAAGTCCACACGTAATGACAGACTCTCTGAACCTTGGGGATTAAAAGAGATTTTAAAAACTCACTCAAAAGCTCTCATTTTTAAAAAGATATGAGATTAAAATAAAAATTAGAAAGCAGGGATACTATTCCAGGGAACACAGGTCTGGTTCTCCATACCCCAAATCACCCAAAATCTCCATTCCGAAGGATCTGATGCTCTCTTCTAGCCTCCTCTGGCTGTATGCGTATAGTGCACAGAAATACATACAGTCAAAACACCCACACAGGTAGTGTAACAGGTCACCAGACAGGACACCTGACTCCATGATGGAAGTACCATTCAAGCCATAAAATTCAGCACATAGACAGTATCACATGCCAAAATAAAAATAAAAACCTAATCAGTCAAAATCCATTGTATTGGGAAAGTCTCTAAATGTGCTGCTAACTTTGATTTTTGACTTCTGTAGTTCCACTTCTGGGTAGCTATTCTTGTTGACTGAAGGTTGTCAACCCAGAACATGTTATTTGTGCTTAAAAGTGCCTCCTGAGAAACATCCAGGGATACCCTGGGATCTGGAACACTCAGTGTAGTCACTGGTCTTCTAATAAAGACTTTCTATTGGCTTAAATCCAAGTCCAAGTAGTCTTCACTGGTGGCTACCCCACAACAATAAAAGTAAAAAGATAATCAGCAGGCAGCAAAACTAGAAAGTTTGTATGTATGTTCAGATAATTACAGATGCACAATATGAGAGTTTATATTTACAAGGGAATAAACTCTTAGGAGATCTCAACATAGCAAACATCAAGAAAATCAATTGCAACTGTGTTGTGATTGTTGTCTAATAAGAAGATACGTGTTTCAATTAAATCTAAGTTTTATTATGCATGTATATACATATAAATAATTATATATATGAAAAATATTATCCAGATGCATAGAAAGAATATATTAATCATTGAAACAAAACATGGTCAATCCAGGCAACAGGAAGAAAAAAAAAAGTGAAATACAAATATCAATGTGAATACATCTAACAGGTAGTACTGGCAGCATGTTACAAGGCCCAAATGACTCTTCTCAGCAGCACCCCCACAACAGACAGCAGCACTAAGTCCAACTGTATCACAACTACAATAAATATTAATGGGTTGATTATCCTGTTAACACAGTGCTCTAAGAATGAAATTTCAATGCAAGTCTTATTGTGGAATTATTTACACATTTCAAAAACTTCACAACACCATTATATAGTTCTAGTACAGCATTTAACTAGAGCTCCCAAAGCATAACATTTAAGCACTTTTTTTCTTAACTTTTCCTGAAATTTTTAATATAAAATGATTCTACAACACTTTAGACACTAGAAAATAAATAAATACTCAGAGTATCACAAAGAAGATACATTGAAGACAGAATTGTATTAGTCAGGGTGTGGGGATATGGCTCACTTGAGAGAATGCTGACTTAGCATACACAAACTGTAGGACTGATCCCTACCTGTACATATCTGAGCATGACAGAGCAGATCAGTAATCCTAGCAGTGAGAGCTGGGGGCCAAGGGATCAAAAAATTCAAGGTCATTCTCAGCTACATGGGGGTATTTAAGGCAATCTTGGGATAACTGAGATCTTGTCTCAAAAAGAATAGATAATACTGGGCATACATGCTTTTAGTTCCAGCATTTAGGGAGGCAGAGGCAAGAGTATCTCTATGAATTCAAAACCATCCCTAAATACAACAAGTTCCCAGCCAGCTAGGGCTGCACAGTGAGACCATGCTTCAAAAGACAGAATGGTATTAGTCAGATTCTATCAGCTAACAAAATACCTGAGGCATTTGACCTATTGAGAGAAAAAGGTTTTGACTCATGGTTACAGAGCTTCTGGCCGAAGATTGGTTGGACCTAGTTCTGGGACATCTAATGAGACAGCACAACATATTGTGGTGAGATTGGGTGTAAATGATTCATTTCATGAGCCAGGAAACCAAGAAAAATAAGAAGAGACTAGGATCCTCCAACCTTCTTTGAGAGCACTCTTCCAAAGACCTCTTACTATGGTCCTCTCTCCCAGTAGTGTCACTCTGGAGAATAAGTCTCTAACATATGGGCCGGCCTGAGATATATATATATATATCCTCAACCCTCCACTACCAAAATCTAAAACAGATACTAAAAGCTCTAAAAGCTTAATTGGAGAACTATGGAGATGCTAAGCTAAACTGTAGGGTGTAGAGTAGCAGGCTTGAGCCAGGACCTGAGGGTTGAGGCAAGCAGCAGAGGCAAGATGGAGGATTATAAAAGTCATAGGGTTAAGAGGCAGGAATGCATTTCTGTAGAGACGAGGTACAGAACATGTTCCAGACAGATTAACAGCAATGCGAATAGACCTCATCAGCGCTAGGGAGCAAGGAAAACTGAAGCCCCTGAGACATTTAGGGGCTTTCTGTCAGTACATTGGCACACAGCAATCACATGATAATTTGGGGATTTATCATCACAGTATCACATGTCCTTTTTATGGGATTCTGGTGAAGGTGCTGCATGCTCTGGTATGTTCCATATGCTCTCAAGCATGGCTTTTCTGACAGGGTTTTAATACACCTATAAGCCTCTATGTTCCTAATCTACTTTGATAATGTTTCTAGAGGGATACCTTCTTTTACCTCAAGACATATTTTTTTTAATCAATCTCTGCCTAATAGGTGGGCTAGGACTGGTGGTATTGGCCATGTACAGGAGGATGTACAGTTATCTTGATTCTGTGGAGCCACATGCTACTTGTGAAATCAGGTCACCTAGGGCAAGGCACAGACCGAAAGCCACTCTTTTACACAGTATTGAACAACTTAGAACAAGACACAGCGTGGTGTTTGCAGCCTCCTAGGAGTATGTAACTTGTAAAAATTTACAGAACCCCACTTAACTAAGCAGCTTTCTAGCCTTATATTGTCTCATTCTAGCATTATTCTAAAATACACAATAAATACAGCTTGTCATGTGGGGAAGTTGTGAAGACTATTTTAATCGTTGAAAACCATGACTTCATCATTTTAAAAGTATTATGTACAGAAAAAAAAAGAATATGGAATGATATTCTGAAATTTTAAAGAGTTGAAAACTCTTGATAGGAAATAAAGATTCTTACAACAATATTCAAATGGTAATAATTAGTTTTAGCCAATATAACTAGATTGTGTCAACAAATCAGAATGTAAGCATCTGACTCTTTTCCTAAGAGAAAAAGCATTTATTTCACAGCTATAGCTATATCACTTGGAAACATTTTACTTCCTTTTGAAACTGTCATCTAAGCCAATTTATGAGTCACACAAGAAAAATTAAGGAGAAACTTTATGGTAACACATCATACACAACTGATGGGAAATTTTAATCAGTCTAAGCTAGTACTTATTGTTATAAAAGCTACAGATATTGGAACTGATTCAATGAAAATGATTAAAGTGCACAATTAATTCTGAGTGAATTAGCAAACACCTAGGCTGGATCCATGATAAATTGCATTACAGGAAGTTGGCAGAGAGCTTAGCTGAGTAATGTGCTTAAGTGAAACTTCAGGCGGTGCTGGTCGTTGGAAAGGGCAAGTAAGCTATAAAAATCTACAAGTAGCCCTTTTACGAGATTGGAAATGCTAAAAGTGACCTGTAACGCAAGTTGGCCACGTGTCATGGCACGACTTTGTCGACCTTTTATAGATTACATCATGCCAGAAATCAGAGGACACTGAGTGAAGTTCCGTACTTAATCAGCCTCAGAATGTGACGTTATCCCTCTTACTGTGACATCATGGACTTTGCTACTCGCATGGTTCAAAACATGTTGTTCTATAGAAGAGCTACCTTTCTTGATCTCGCATGGGGATAGTGGACATGTTGCAACTGGACAGACAATCAGACTTGTGTTAAGACTCAGTCATGATCTACTCTGATTTCCTGTCAAAGCCACCCCAGAGCCCTAGTGGTTTTCGTGTCCTTTGCATCACAAACTCAAAGACTGGATTTCATGGGCAACAGGGAGAGAGGCTGAGCATTTAGAAAGCTGTTACTGGACCATAGGTGAAAGCTTAAGAGAAAGAAAAGCAGAGCTGCCATGTAGCAAAAAGGGTCCCAGAGATGTGGTACCAGCAAGGTTTCTTATCTGTGGGTTAAGGATTTGGGGGGATTTCTGACCTGTCGGGGAAATGATCATTCCACCCACTGGGAGTGCAAGCACCTCAGTTTCAATCACATACCAGGTTGTGGTGCTCATTAGCTTTCATAAAAGGAGAAAAAAAAGAAAATAAGAAAGCCAACTATGCAAGATCCCTATCCCTCATCTCTCTTCTGTTTTTATCATTAATACACTGCCTGATGAGATTTATGTCTCCTTGATAAGCACATCCTAAAGAGTCAATCCCTGTCTCTGTTTACTGGTATGGTTTGGTTTTGGTTCGGGTTGGGTTTTGTTTTTTCTTTTTCTTTTTGTTTTTTTTTTTTTTTTTTTTTGTGTGTGTGTGTGTGTGTGTGTGTGTGTGTGTGTGTGACAGGCTGCACAAAGTAGAGTATTCCAGTTATAGAAAAAAAAACCTCGTCTGGGTCAACTACAAGTGTACTGATATTCTCTGACTGTAAGACATTTAAAAAATTGATTGTGCTTTTATCAAACCCAAGATTTGAGTTAAACCCAAACCGAGTATTTTAACTTTTCAATATGTCTTTCCCCCTTCTTTATTAAACCTTTTTTTAAAAACAAAAAGCAAACAAAAAACAAACAAACAAACAAACAAAAACAAGGTCTCTGTATTTAGTCCTGGACAGCCAAAAACTCATATGTAGACTAGGTTAGTCTGAACTTGAACTAATTCTGCTGCTTCTGCTTCCTCAAATGTTACTGAAATTTTGAGGAAGCCCTTCATAGAATACTGGGAAAATTATGCCCTTGGTGGGGGGGAACTCTTAGATTCATTAAGAAAATAATTTAAAGAATGGACTCAAACAGAAACTCAAGGAGAATTTTACTAGAAGTTAAAGGGAAAAAACGTCAGGCAACATAAACTGTAAATCTCAGCATCTGTCCACGGAAAGAGAGGGGAAAAAAATAGCCATGCTGTGTGAGTTAAGTAGGGATGGAGGTCCACCATGTGGTGGGAAGCTATATCTGCATAATGAGGATAGGGATTTTAGAGAAAGAGTAAGAAAGCCCAAATTACCAGCCAGCACTTACTTAGGTGCTGACCACCATCTGAAACAAAGAAAAAGAAAAGCCATACCTGATGATTTAGAAAGGCTGGCTGACCAAAAAATTCTGGGAAGGAAAATCATACTATCTCATTAAAGAGATAATTATCCTGCCTATCCCTTTAGCCTGGCTTAAAGTGAACCACTGTTCCTAGGAGTGGTCTCTCCTTCCTTCGGGATGGTTTCCTTACCTAAGGTCATTGACTCTGTCAAAATGCAATGTTAAGTCTCCACCCAGGCAAGAGATTCTTGGCCAGAAGTGTTCCCTTGATGAGCCTTTAAGGCTGCTCTACAACAAGCCCACTAGACTCAATCTCAATACCCCTTTTTAAAGTACCTATTGTATTTAATACAAACATTGTTTCTTTTTTTTTTTTTAAGGAATAAGAGAAGTTTATTCTGGAGCTATTCTGAGTAACCGTGGCCTGGGAACACACATTTAGGTTACCCCAAATTCCATGTTCCAATATGGAAACAGTTTCACAGGGTTTGTATAATTTTATAGCACCAAAAATGTCATAAATCAAGGCAACCTTAAACTATATCAGAGAGACAGGTACATCAAGATTGGGGGAAGATTTTTTTATAGGCCTAAAATATTAGCTGATGATATTCTTAGCTCTTAGATTGGTGGAAGCAAGTTTTCTGCAAAGTTAATAACTTCTGCCGGGCAGTGGTGGTGCACACTTTTAATCCCAGCACTTGGGAGGCAGAGGCAGGTAGATTTCTGAGTTCGAGGCCAGATTGGTCTACAGAGTGAGTTCCAGAACAACCAGGGCTACACAGATAAACCCCGTATCGAAAAAACAAAGTAATAATAATAACTTCTAAGAGATTTATATTTATTATTATGGTGTTAGTTCAGATATACAGTGGAGCAAGGAATGGCTATTCCGTAAGACTAAAACTAGCCCACAATAAAGTAATGAGCCTCTGAGCCTAAAAAATTCCAAATCTCTCAACATTACTGAAATTCCAATCAGTCCACCAGTGTCCACAGACACAGGATTCTCCCAGAAGTCTTTATTCACAGCCAGACACAGCTTACATTGAATATTATAAGATGTCTCCCAGCTAGGAGTCTTATTCCTGTGATGTGATGTAGATGAGAATTGAGTAGCGGTCTGGACAACAGTCTTCAGCAGTGTGGCTCGGCTCATAAAGGCCATTAAGAATGTCGGGCGGTGGTGGCGCACATCTTTAATCTCAACACTTGGGAGGCAGAGGCAGGCGGATTTCTGAGTTCGAGGCCAGCCTGGTCTACAGAGTGAGTTCAAGGACAGCCAGGGCTACACAGAGAAACCCTACAGTGTACTCATATAAATAAAATAAATACATCTTAAAAAAAAAGAGCTCCAACTACCATTACTATGTTTTTCTAATTTCACCAAGTACTCTTATCAGGCACTGTAGTCTATAGGCTTATTTTCCTGTATCTTAAAAAAAAAAATGAGGCCAAGGACCATGATGCCCATAATCTTTGCAAATGGAAGCAAGAAGCAGAGGCTATCTGCCAGTTGGAATCCAAGGTGATTCAAATAGCAACTCTCAGCCAGGCAGTGGTGGCACACGCCTTTAATCCCAGCACTTGGGAGGCAGAAGCAAGTGGATTTCTGAGTTCAAGGCCAGCTTGGTCTACAGAGTGAGTTCCAGGACAGCCAGAGCTACACAGAGAAACTCTGTCTCAAAAAAAAAAAAATAGCAAGTCTCAGACCAGCCAGGACTACTAAGCTAGACTGTCGAAACAATTATTCAATTAATTTTAGCCAAGGTGTTTGTTCTTTTGCTATTGAGTTGCAAGACTTCCTTGTGTGTTCCAAATAATAACACCTCATCTTAAAGTATAAAATGTGTAATTTATGAAGAAAAGACGCTTATTTTTCACAAGGTTGGAGGTTATCATGTCTCAGATTAAGTTGTTGGCATTTAGTGTGAATTGTTCATTGAGTTCTCACATGGCACATGTCTAAAAGATAAGGCAGAACAAACCCATCCTTGCCTCCCTTTCTTTAATTTTCTTAATGTTTTTATTTACTTATCGTGTGAGTGTGGGGCAGTATGAATATGTGTGTGGGTATGTTCATGTTATGTCAGAAGTTAAACCTTTTCTCCAATGGTGAGAGTTCCAGGGCTCAAACTCAAGTAAAGCTTAGTGGTTTTTGCCTGCCAAGACATCTCACATGCTCCTAATATGATGATAATACACCCATGTGCTGTCTGGTCCCAACTTATTTAGATAAACTTATAGGGTAGCATCCTTTTTATTTTTAGGAGTAAGTTATTCGTCACTCTGTGTCTTGTGGATTCTGTTAGACAAATGGTGGATTTTTTTTTTCTGTGCCCACCAGGGTGCAGAGTCATCCTGCCTATATTTGTTCCCAAAATATAGTCAAACACTGCTTGTGAAATAGACACTGTCAAGGAAAGACAGAGCCTAAAAACATAATTGTCTTATACAACATGGAGTAATATTGAGCAGGGCATAGCCTGATCTCAGGAAACCTTTTCCTCAGATATTTCTCTTGTTACACAAACATTGCTTTTCAGATTGACACGGCAGTATTTGTTCGTTTTCTCTGTCTCTGTCTCTGTCTCTCTGTCTCTGTCTCTCTCTGTCTCTCTCTGTCTCTCTCTCTCTCTCTCTCTCTCTCTGTCTCTTTCTCTCTCTGTCTCTCTCTTGTTCTCTCACTCTCTCGTTCTCGCTTGTTCTGCCCATGTTTTTGGTGTCATATAAAAAATACCTGCACAATTTAACAGCATGCTGTTTTCTCTTAATGCTTTCTTCTAAGAGCTTTATAGTTTGGGATATTACGTTCAAGTATTTAACATACTTGAGTTACTTAGTACATGTGATGTTGACAGGATTTAAAGACAGGGGAAATCATTTCTCTCAGAAGGAGCCTGTCACTCAGGAGTCTGGTCAAAACCAGCAATGAAACAAGAATTCCAGCACACCTAACAACTCCTCAGGATCTTTCTCAATTGCCCGTGGGTAAACCTATAATTTTCTAGAGCATCACCAGAAACCTCATTTATAGGGAAAGGACATGTGTCAAATCCCTTGTAGGATCCTAGTAGCTTCCTGTTTTACTTACCGGGTTATAATTATATCCACAGCATCTCCAGGGCTACCTGGTAATCTCACTTACCAAAAGAAATAGAAAGGGAGAAGTTTTCTCTTTTCACATAGATGCAATATTTTATTAATTATTTGAGAATTTCACACACTATATCTTAGTCATATTCATCTGCTTCCCTTCAGCCTGAGTGCTCCCATCCAACCCCTCCGCCCTGCCTCCTCCCACTTCTTGTCCTCCTTTTTTCTTAGATGGAGTGATCTCACAGCAGATGTCCTGTTCCTCTAGCTCTCAAAATGTTTCTGCCTGCTCTTCTGTCTTAATTGTAGTCATTGTGATATATTGACTGGGGACCAGCAGCCCATGATTAGTTGATGTCTGCATTTTAACCCAGTGTCGCTTTCTTTGAAAATTGGCTTTATGCTCCAGATAAAAGATGTAAAAGGCTTGCACTTTGCACCTTTCAAAGGAATGGGACTATTAACAAAGAGCACCACATGGCTGGAAAATCAATACTTCATCTCACAAACTCAATTTTTAAGACTTATTTTTAACCATGTGGGGGGGGTGTGTTTGTATGTGCATATGTGTAACTGTAGTGCCCAGAAATGTCAGATGAGAACATCAGATCCCCTTGAGCTGAACTTTCAGATGGCTGTGAGCTACCTGGCATAGGGTTAGGGATCTAAACTTGGGTCCTCTGCAAGAGCAGTACAAGCCCTTACCTGCTAAACCTACCTACAAACTAGTCTTTTGCCTCCAGGACCTAATTAAATTAATCCATTTCCCTTTCTCAATTTCTGTCTCCTAATTCCTCTTTGTGTGTGTGTGTGTGTGTGTGTGTGTGTGTGTGTGTGTGTGTGTGTGTGTGTGTGT
>NW_021604681.1:2893731-2918695 GCF_004785775.1 Grammomys surdaster | reverse complement strand
TGTGTGTGTGTGTGTGTGTGTGTGTGTGTGTGTGTGTGTGTGTGTGTTTCGAGAAAGAGTTTCTCTGTCATACCAGGTTCCTGTCAGCAAGTATCTCTTGATACATAGCAACATGTTGGTTGGGTTTGGTGTCTGCAGACATGATGGATTCCCAGGTAGGGCAGTCTCCGGTTGGCCCCTCTTTTCAGCCTCTGTTCTATTTTTTGTCCCTGTTCTTCCTTTGGACAGGAACATTTCTGGGTTAAAAACTTTGAGATAGGTGGGTGACCCCACCCCTCCACCAGGGGCCATGAGTTCCATACAACTTGTTTAATCATATTCACTCCCTTGACTTTACATTCCTTTCCAGCAGACACAACATTCTACAAGTAAGATCACATCATCTGTGAGCAGATACAATTTCATCTCTTCCTTTCCACTGTGAATGTCTTCTGCCTCTCTTTCTGTCTTTCTGTCCTCATTACTCTGGGCAGAACTCCTAGAATTGTGCCAATCAAAGCAGAGATGGTAGTGAAAGTTGGCGTTTTCTTTCTTGTTTCTGATTTTAGAGTACAAGCTTTCAGCTTCTCACCATTCAGTATGATGTAAGCTATGAGCTGGTCATGTGAGACCTTTATTATATTTTTATGGTCCTACTTTGTTGAGTGTTGAAAACTGAAAAGCTGCTGGACTTTGTAAAATGCTTCTGGATCAACTGACATGATGCTTTTTCTTCTTCATGATGTTTTTGTTCTTTGTCCTATCAATATGGTATATTACATTGAGATTTTCATTTTAAGACATTTCATTTCATTTCATTTCATATCACAATGAAATGTCTTAAAGATAAATTCTGGGGGTTGGAGAGTTGGATCAGAGGTTAAGAGCACTAGCTGCTCTTCCAGAGGTTCTGAGTTCAATTCCCAGCAAACACATGGTGACTCACAACCATCTGTACGTAACAGGATCCAATGCCCTCTTCTGGTATGTCTGATGACAGCTACAGTGTACTCATATAAATAAATAAACCTTTACAAATCAAATATTTTTTAAAAAATATGAATCCCACTTGCTCATGATATAAATTATTGACACAAACACAGCTTTCACTTTAAAGGGAGGAAGAGACTTTATTCTGAGATCAATATAAATTACTGTGCTTAAAAAAACAAATAAATAAATAAATAAATAACTGTGCTCACAAAAACATGGATTAAGAATAACAAGGTCTACAGTGAAAGTGGTTACATGAACTTTTTATGGTCATAGAGCAATGGGAAGTTGTAAAGCAAGGCATTTTTAAGTACATTGATTGGAATATCAGGCAGGTGAGTTCCGGGAGATTGGAAGAAACTCTGATAGGTTTTAGATGTCATTTAATGACATTCTTAAGTTGGGGAGTTAGTGGAAGCCAGTGCTCTGTTAACACTTTCCCAACACTTCATCTGATAGATGAAAGGATACTACTTAGCCACATGGGGTAGGAAATGAATGGCCATTAAGGAGATTTATAATAGCCAGAGATATTTTGCCTATAGACTTGCAACATTTTACCTTGCTACAATCACAAATTTCCAATCAGTCGGTCTTACAGAATTTTTCACTTGTGTGGCTTTTTATGGGAACTTCAGTTCACAACCATCTTTTTAACACACTGTTAAATTTGCTGTTCTGTACTGTGTTGGGGATTTTCTCATGAATATTCATGCAGATGTGGTTCTTCAGTTTTTAGGTAGCATTTTTGTCTGGCTTTTGTATCAAGATAATACTGGCCTGACAAAATGATCCTGGAAATTTTTTGGAACTATTATAACCAGCATTTTTAAATAAAGAAAAAGAATATAATAAATTATGTAAAGGTACATTGCATAATAAATTATTTTGTGAAGCTTTTCTTTCCATTGTAAAAACATAGGTAGGTAGGTGTGTGTGTGTGTGTGTGTGTGTGTGTGTGTGTGTGTGTGTGTGCTGGGTAGTATGTATAAAGAGTTTGGAGCTAGAAATGAAGCTAAGTTGGGAGAGTATATGCCAGGTTTGACCCCAAGCACTCTGTTAAATAAGTACAGAGTTGCATACCATATCGTTCTAGCATTTGGGAGGTAGAGTTAAGAGAATCAGAAGTTCAAGATCATCTTTGGGCACATAAAAAGTTCGAGACCAGCCTGAACTACAGGATACCATCTCAATAAATGAATGTATAAAAAGGTTAAAGTTTCACTGGTATGTGCTCATCATGGCTGAGCCATTTGTGTTATAAAACCTTGTTCTAGAAATAGGTACCTGATGTAGTTCTACACATTTGCAACATGAAGAGATGTCTGATAACTAAATAAGTTATCTATTTATGTTTTAAAATACTATAAATCTTGGAGGGATAGTTCAGGGGTCAAGAACATGTGTTGTTCTTGTAAAAGAACTGGGTTAAGTTCCCAGCATCTACATGGCAGCTCACAACAATCCATGACTCCAATTCCTGGAGATCCAATACCCTCTTCAGGCCTCTATGGGCACCAGACATGCATGTGGTATATAGACATGATGCCAGCAAAATACCTGTATGCATAAAATAAACACATCTAAAATAAGATTATAAAGCAAGTCAACCTGCTTGAAGAGCATAGATCTTCTGTACAAAGATTCTATTTAAATCAAAACTAAGTCAAAACCATTATGTGAGGAGCTATCATACTCAAGATGACACTGAATACAATTATGAAGTGCCTCAAGCAATCCTTTACTTGAAATATATTTTGAATCTTTTCAGCAATCCAAACAGAGTTGACGTTTAGCCACTGTATGGCCAGTATCTACAACAGTCCTTGTAGATGATCAACCATTATTTCTGAATGCCTTAAGTAAGTTTTAATAAGTCCATGCAATACCTAATTTAAATAACAGCAGAAATGCTTTCAGAAAATAGTTCATAAAGAATTGCCACATGAGCAGTCTTAATAAAAATGGACTTTCCCAGGTTTTCTCCATTTTACCATTTGCATTTGTACTTTTCTCTACCTTTTTTCCAGTCTGTTCATTAATTTAGAACAACTGACTTAATAATATGTGTCATCTTAATAATAAGATGAACAAATAGGCAGAATTTCTAAGCTAAAAGGTGCACGCATGATTACTCTTTTATGGCCTCTGATTTTATAAAGAAATTAAGTCCTAGAGGGACACATAATGTTTCCTGTACATTATATAGCACCATATAATCCAGTTCTACTATTCCAAAAGTA
The DNA here is from genome assembly GCF_004785775.1 of Grammomys surdaster. Lineage (NCBI taxonomy): Eukaryota > Metazoa > Chordata > Mammalia > Rodentia > Muridae > Grammomys > Grammomys surdaster. The sequence goes on along the minus strand of NW_021604681.1, from coordinate 2,915,480 downwards.
GTTGAAATGGCACAAGGACTATAAAGTCATCATCGCCTACCTTGAAGAGCATTGCCTAGGGCTGGCAATGTGGGTTAGTGAGTAAAGTCACTTGCTTCTGACCTGATGACCTGACTTTGAAAGGATGGAAGAGCTCATAACTAATCAGATCGTTACACTTCGCAATGCATCAACTTATTGTAGTATACTTCCTGAGGGTGCACAGGTATGTTTCAACTTAAAACAAGAAGCAAGAAAAATGGCTGATATTTAAGAAATTAGCACCTGCTGGTTTCTCCTTGAGGTTTTAGAAAAGCTCCTCGAGAAAATGATGATGTCAGACTGCAGAAATAGAAAAATATGTCTGTGTGTGTGCTAAAAGAATTGTTTCAGCCTTTTTCCTGAAAATTAACGTTACTAAAATTCCTATAATTTGCAGCCTTGAGGGACTGAAAAGCTCAAGTCTCTGTATTTTGATGGAAACCCACCCGTGGTGGGGACAACAAGTCGAAATCTAAATAAATAGCAATACTGATGTTCCGCTGCAGAAATTCTTTCATCAAATAATAGCGTTTCTTCTGACATTCATATACGTGCCATAGAATACATACAGAGGCACACATGAACACATACATACATACATACATACATACATACATACATACATAGGATAAATAATTGTAATTAAAACTCACCAAACTATGCAAACCCCTAATGCTATGGTTCTCAACTTTCCTAATGCTGCAACACTTTAATACAGTTCTTTATGTTGTGGTGACCTCCAACCATCAAATTCCTTTCACTGCTACTTCATAACCACAATTTTGAGTCATAATGAGTTATGGATCATAATGTAAATATCTGTGTTTTCTGATGGTCTTAGGTGACCATGGTGAGAGGGTTATTTGACCCCAAAGGGTCGCAACCCACAGATGGAGAACCATTGCCCTAACGTTTCAGCATCATCTGTAATGTGTGTCCTTAAGTGCATATTAACTGCTTCTCTAATGATTCCTATGCTCTTTTCACAGATGTGGCCTTAAGATTTTTTTTTCGCTTCCATTTGCATAGCATATAAATAAAGGTGCCATATCATCCGTTTAGCAGTAAAAGCATTGACAATTCAGAATGAAAAAGACTCTTGAGAGAGCAGGAAGTAGTTGAAAAGAGGAAAGGGCAGAAGTCACAGGATTCATCTTGAAATTCTGAACAAATAGCAACTGTAATGAATCACATATCACTAGAAAATGCCATTAAAGAAGGCCAAGATAATTATTTTTTGAGCAATGGCATTTTTTTTTAAAGAGAAGTAACCCTTTAGTTTCACCTTTCTCAAATTAAGCTGGCTGACTCGATTGCTTTGTGGGGATTAGTCAGAGACATATCCTCATCTGATTCATCTGACTCTTCCTTAGCTTCAGCCTTGGCTGGGGCTGCAGAGACGGCAGGAACAGCAGTGGTGGCAGCAGCCACAAATGCAGATGGATCAGCCAAGAAGGCCTCAACTTTTCAGCAAGTGGGAAGGTGTACTCAGTCGCTACAGACAGAGCTAGGACCCACTTGTATCCATTGATGAATCTGCAGACAGACTCTGGCAACATTGTGGACCTCCTCTAGGACATGAGAATGCAGGGTCTGTTCTGTGATGTCCAGCATTTCAGGATTATAAATGCTGCCATTGTCAATCACCTGCTGGATGCTCAGCCCAAAGGAGAAGGGGAAGATGTTCAGGGTATTCAGCTCTTGTGGTTTCACTGGCCCCTACTTTGTCTCCAGTTTTTATCAGTTGCACATCACTTAGAATTTCACGAGTACCTCTGGAGATTTTAGTAGTGATGCCTAAAGCTTAGTAGAAAGAGGTCTTCTCAGGCTCCAGTCCAGTGTGTGTGTGTGTGTTTTTTTTTTTACCTTACATGGGGCTATAGCACCAGCTCCAGCAGTAGCTGACATCTTATTGGCCAGCAGCATGTCTCAGTGAGGTCCTCCTTGGCAAACACGAAGCCCACATTCCCCAGGATGTGAGGCAGCAGTTTCTCCAGAGCTGGGTGGTTTTCCAGAGATCCCCTGATGGCCTTGTACATCTTGGTGTTCGTGCGCATCAGCACCACAGCGTTCCCTTGAAGGGCCATGTGGATGTGCTGCATCTGCTTGGAGCCCACGTTGTCAGCTCCCACAAAGAAGCATTTTGGGTAATCATCCAAAGGTTGGATGATCTTAAGGAAATAGTTGGACTTCCAGGTTGCCCTGTCTTCCCTATGCATCATGATGGTGCATCAGGGATTGACACGCAGGGTTTAAAGATGATGTCATTCGGATGAAGACACCTGGCAAGAGAAGAATTGCATTCTTGCTGATGTAGGTTTTTTTTTTTTGTTAAATGTCTGGTATTCTCAAGAAACTCTTAGGGATATGGTAGATCAACATTTATGTTTCTCTATAATTCATGATCAGGTGCAAAATGTACTGAGATTAAAGAAATGTTAAACTACCGCAAGTTCAGTGACTTTCCTTTCTGTTTCTGTAAGCTTCTCAAGATTTTAAAAAGAGAAGTCTGGAAAGATAGCTCAGTGAGTAAAGTACTTGCTCCACAAGCGTGAGGATCTGAGTTCAGATCTCCAGTAACCACATTAGAAACCGGGCATGGCAGCCATTCTGGCCATGAGGAGGTGGAGATGGAGGCAGAAGGAATCCCAGAGACTTTCTGGGCAACCCAACTAGATAAATCAGTGAGTTCTGGGTTTAATAAGAAAAACTGTCTTAACAGGCAGTGGTGGCACATACCTTTAATCCCAGCATTCAGGAGGCAAAGGCAGGTGGCTTTCTGTGAGTTCAAGGCCGGATTGGTCTATAAAGTGAGTTCAAGGACAGCCAGGGCTAAACAGAGAAACCCTCTCTTGAAAAACAAAAGAAAGAAAAAGAAAAAAATGTGTCAAAAAATTAGGTGCTGGGCAAGAAGACAGTTAAAGCTGACTTCTAGCCTTCACATGTGTGCATATGCATGTCTGTGTGGATGTTTCTATACGTTAGGAATTTTGTATCCTTCTGTTTTTTAAAATATGTCATAGACTGTAGACCTTGTCTCAAACAGACAAGACAGATAGACAGACAAGTAGACAGACAAAACAATCCATTCTACCTAATTTGGAAATTAAACTTAGTTTAATGAAGAGTATTAGATAATATTCAGAAACCTCTGGACAATGTAAAGGAAGAAATTGCGAGCTAAATTACTAGGAACAAGCCTCTAAGCCTAAGAATCTAGCTGGCTGAAGAAACTGCTTTTGATACAGGCTGTCAGAACGAGGCTGCTGCTTCTCTAATTTTGATTTAGCTGCCTTCATAATTGGAAACAAATTTGCTGGTGTATCTGTGAGTCACGCTCCAAGTGGCCACTGCCAGACATTTCTCACGTCCTCTTTCCAAGTTGCAAGCCAGCAGATCCTTAGGGTCAAGGAAGAAAAATAAAGAACTTATGCAGAAATTATGTTGGCTGGGTATTTAAAAAAAGAAACAGTCTACAGTTCTGTCATATCTACTTTTTACCTTCCTGTCTAACAAGAAGGGGTGTTTCTACCCCCTTTCAAAGTGAATACTCTTTGCTTTGTGATGTGTAATTTGCTTAAACTTAATTTTTAAAGTAAAAAACATAGAATGTGAATTGTAGATATTTAAGGAGAGTACCATGTGATATCTGTCTCCCTCTCTCTCTCTCTCTCTCTCTCTCTCTCTGTGTGTGTGTGTGTGTGTATGTATGTATGTATGTATGTGTGTGTGTTGTATAATCTTTGAATCAGGTCTCAAACCTTTCAGCACATTATTCCATCAACTGTTAGATTTTTGCTTTGTTTTATTGAAACAGAGTCTCCCATAGTTCACATTGGCCTTGAATTCTTTTTGTAACCCTTAAAAAAAACCTTTAAACTTCAGATCCTCCTGTTTCCACCTCTCAAGTGCTAGGATTACAGGTATGTGCCACCATGAAAGCCTTATGCAGTACTAGGTATCCATCCCAGGGCTGCTTCATGAATGCTATAGAATCACTCTGTCAGCTGAGCTGTATCCCCAGCAACGCCCATCCAGTTGTCTTTGCTCTAACTGTTCTCAGTCTCTACTACCCACTTTCCAGTTGTATTGATTACTTTACTCGTTGCTGTAACAAAACACTTGACAAAAGCAACAGAGGAAGGAAGGTTTTCTTTTGGCTCATAGCTCATGAGTACAGTCCACCATGCTGGATTTGTCATGAAGCCTAAGACAGCTGGTCACGTCTTCAATCGAAAAGCAGAGGAAAAACTCTGATGCTCATCTAACTTCTGTTTTCAGTCAGCCCATGAAATGATCCACTCAAGAAAGATCTAGATCACCACATTATTTAATCCAATTAAGGCTATGCTTCCTAAGAAGGAGAGTGGGAGTCCTGCTCTTTCCTGCTTTCGAGACCCTTGTCCTCCTACTGGATTGCCTGGTCCAGACTTTTTTTTTGAAGGGGGGGGGGTTCGAGACAGGGTTTCTCTGTGTAGCCCTGGCTGTTGTCCTGGAACTCACTCTGTAGACCAGGCTAGCCTCGAACTCTCGAACTCAGAAATCCGCCTGTCTCTGCCTCCCAAATGCTGAGATTAAAGGCGTGCGCCACCACCGCCCGGCTGCCTGGTCCAGACTTAATAGGAGAGGAGGTGCCCAGTCTTACTGCAACGTGATATGCCATGGCTGGTTGACATCCATGGGAGGTCTGCCCTACTCTGAAGCAGATGAGCAGATGGGGAGGGAGGAAGTGGAGGAGATGGAGGAGGTAAGAGGAAGAGGAAATGAGGGGAAACTGGTTGAGATATAGTACGAGAGAATAAATTAATTTTTAAGAAAAAGTATGAGTCCTTTCATTTTGGCCAGTGACCAAAAGCAGGTGAATGCCTCAGAGTCTGTTGTTAAGAAGGCTCAAGGGTACAGCATTCTTAAAAGCAAAATTCCACAATTACATCAATGTTAGACAAGTCAGAATAACCTTGTCATATGTGTTTAGGCAAAGCACAGTAGTTATTTCAGACACAGCATGACAATTTTTATTGATACCACTTTCAGTTATTTTAGTTTATATTTAATTTATATAAATATCAATTATTTGGATTAATACATTTGGACCATCGGGGGCATTAAAATCCCAAATATATTGCTAAGGCAAACATGGCTGTTCTGGGGGTAGAGGGCTAAGAAATGTCTAAGCAGCTGTGAACTGGAGTCAGGACAAGATGGTGTTACCTTAGTCACTTCATTCTCCCATTTCTTTTAGTTACTTTCAAATTCTTGATTTTTATAAAGGAGCAGACACTGGATAACAATAAGTTAATTAAACATGGTCCTATCATTCTCAAAGCAAAAAGACAAGGGAACCTATGGGGCCTGGATTAAGGTAGTAAGCCGCAGATTCAAATCAAACTAGTTGTGGTGTCAGAGATAGTTGGCCTTTTTATTTATTTATAAGAACCAACCATGTCGGGCGGTGGTAGCGCACGCCTTTAATCCCAGCACTTGGGAGGAAGAGGCAGGTGGATTTCTGAGTTCGAGGCCAGCCTGGTCTACAGAGTGAGTTCCAGGACAGCCAGGGCTACACAGAGAAACCCTGTCTCGAAAAAAAAAAGTTTTTAAATGACTATGGGACCATTTGAAGTTGGATTATATGGACTCGATCAGATATTCAAGTTGTTCTGCACTATCGTTCCACTTACAGATTTCAAATGTGGGCTATTTCCTTATCTCGCTCAATTTCATCAGCCAGAGCACTTAGTATAATGTTAAATGGAAGTGCTTAAGCCTGGACACATCAGTGTTACTCCAGATCATAGATGCTGCTTTAGTTCATGTTATACAGTTACAATAGAAAACTGCAGCCTTGATAAGTTGTAATGAACAGTAGCATATTTCTCCATGGTTTTGGAGACTGGAAATTGGAAGGTCAAGGGACTGGTATTTGACCAGGGCCTACATTATCTCACAGTGAAAATGTAAAGGAAGTTTGAGAGCATAAGAAATCAAATTTGCCACCTCAAAGCCCTTTTATTGACATTAATCTATTCAACATGGTGGAGTCATCATTGAAGACACAGAAATAAACCCACACACTTATAGACACTTGATATTTGACAAAGAAGGCAAAACCATACAATGGACAAAAGAAAGCATCTTAAACAAATGGTGCTGGCCTAACTGGATGCCTGCATGTAGAAGAATGGAGATAGATCCTTATTTATCACCCTACACAAAACTCAAGTCCAAGTGGATCAAAGACTTCAATATAAATCTAATAGAAGAAAAAGTGGGGAGTAGCCTTGAACCCACTGGTACAGGAGACAAATTCCTAAACAGAACACCAATAGCTCAGGCACTAAGACCAACAGATGAGACCACATAAAGCTGAAAAGCTTCTGCAAGGTTAAGGACACCGGCAATAAAACAAAACAGCAGCCTCCAGAATGGAGTACAAAGCTAAACAGAGAATTCTCAACAGAGGAATCTCTAATGGACGAGAAGCACTTAAGAAAATGTTCAACATCCTTACTCATCAGGGGAATACAAGTCAAAATAACCCTGAGATTCCACCTCACACCAATCAAAGATCAAAAAATCAAGTAACAGCAGATGCTGGCAAGGATGTGGAGAAAGGGAAACACTCTTCCATTGCTGGTGTGATTGCAAACTTGTATAACCACTTTGGAAATCAATTTGGTGGTTTCTCAGAAAACTGGGAATAGTTCTACCTCAAGACCCAGCTGTACCACTCCTGGGCATATAACCAAAAGAGGCCCCACTATACCACAGGAACACTTGCTCAACTATGTTCACAGTGGCTTTAGTCATAATAGCCAGAAACTGGAAACAACCTAGATTTCCTTCAACAGAAAAATGGATAAAGAAAATGTAGTACAACTACACAATGGAACACTATTCAGCTATTAAAAACAAAGACATGGGGGGCTGGTGAGATGGCTCAGTGGTTAAGAGCACTGGCTGCTCTTCCGGAGTTCAAATTTCAGCAACAACATGGTGGCTCACAACCATCTGTAATGAGATGTGATGCCCTCTTATGAGTGACAATGTACTTACAGATAATAAATAAATAAACTGGGCAGATGGGAGGGCACCCAGGAGCCATGGACGAGCGCAGCTGCGCAGTCTAGAAAAGTGGAAACACTAGCCGGGCATCATGAGTGGCTGTCGTGTGTTCATTGGGAGACTAAATCCAGCAGCAAGGGAGAAAGATGTGGAAAAATTCTTCAAGGGTTACGGACGAATAAGAGATATTGATTTGAAAAGAAGTTTTGGTTTTGTGGAATTTGAGGACCCACGGGATGCAGATGATGCTGTTTATGAGCTTGATGAGGAACTTTACAGTGAAAGGGTTACTATTGAACATGCTCCGGCTCGGGCTCGAGCTCAAGGAGGAAGAGGTAGCGGACGATACTCTGACAGTTTTAGCAGTCGCAGACCTCGAAATGATAGACGAAAGGCCCCACCTGTAAGAACAGAAAACCGACTTACAGTTGAGAATTTATCCTCAAGAGTCAGCCGGCAGGATCACAAAGATTTCATGAGACAAGCTGGGGAAGTAACCTTTGCGGAAACACATCGACCTAAACTAAATGAAGGGGTAGCTGAGTTTGCCTCTTACCCTCTTATGGTGACTTAAAGAATGCTATGGAGAAACTTTCTGGAAAGAAAATTAGCAGGAGAAAAATCAAATTAATTGAAGGCAGCAAAAGGCACAGCAGGTCAAGAAGCAGGTCACAATCTCAGACCAGGAGTTCCTCTAGGTCCTGTAGCCAATCCTGTTCACAAAGGAGCAAGTGTTACAGCCGATCAAGGAGAAGGAGTTGGAGCCGGAGCAAGCCCAGTTCCTGTGCCTAAGAAAAGCCAGAAACATGGTTCTTCGAGTAGATCTAAATCTCCAGCATCTGTGAATCGCCAGAGGTCTCAATCCTGGTCCAGGTCCAGATCAGTTGACAGTGGCAATTAAACTGCAAATAACTTGCCCTGGGAACTTTTTTGTTTGCAGAAACAAAACAAATTCCCAAATCATACTTGCTAAAAATTCTGGTAAGTATGTGCTTTTCTGTGGGGTGGGATCTGGAGGGGATTGGGCTGGATTTCTTTGTAGATGTGGACCACGAAGGGGTTGCTGAAAACTAGTTGTATTAAATGTCATTTGATAAGCCATCTGCTCACACTTTTGTGACTGTCTGAAGTATATAGTTTGTGTATATTACTAGAGCTCTTTTATAACTAAAGCATTTAATTTTTGTACTAGAAAAACTTTTGAATATTTTAGTTCATTGATCAGATATCTTAACTCTATTAGTATATTAGTATATCCTTATATGTAAATATGCATATATCCATATATGCATGCATGTAAATATGCATATATGTAAATATGCATGCATGCATATATGCAAATATGCATATATGTAAATGTATGTGAATATGCATGTATGTAGATGTATGTGAATATGCATGTATGTAAATATATGAATATGCATGTATGTAGATGTATGTGAATATGCATGTATGTAAATATATGAATATGCATGTATGTAGATGTATGTGAATATGCATGTATGCAAATATATATGAATATGCATGTATGTAGATGTATGTGAATATGCATGTATGTAAATATATCTGAATATGCATGTATGTAAATATGTCTGAATATGCATGTATGTAAATATGTCTGAATATGCATGTATGTAGATGTATGTGAATATGCATGTATGTAAATATATCTGAATATGCATGATGCAGATGTATATGAATATGCATGTATGTAAATATATCTGAATATGCATGTATGTAGATGTATGTGAATATGCATGTATGTAAATATGTCTGAATATGCATGTATGTAAATATGTCTGAATATGCATGTATGTAAATATGTCTGAATATGTATGTATGTAAATATATGAATATGCATATATGCAGATGTATATGAATATGCATGTATGTAAATGCATATGAATATGCATGTGTGTAGATATATGAATATGCATGTATGTAAATATATATGAATATGCATGTATGTAAATATATATGAATATGCATGTATGTAAATATATGAACGTGTGTGTAAATGTATGGGTATGCATGTATGTAGATGTATGTGAATATGCATGTATGTAAATACATATGAATATGCATGTATGTAAATACATATGAATATGCGTGTATGTAAATGTATATGAATATGCATGTATGTAGATGTATGTGAATGTGCATGTATGTAGATGTATGTGAATGTGCATGTATGTGAATATATATGAATATGCATATGTGTAGGTATGTGTGAATATGTGTATGTGTATATATGCACGTATGTATATCTGAATGCATGCATATGCATATGTGTATATGTGTGCATGTATATGTGCATATATGTATTTATGTATATATGCATATAAACATATATATGTACACATGTCTTCTGCAAGGCATCATCCAGCAACTGAGCAACTGATGGAAACAGATGCAAACTTCAGAGTTTCAGGAGTCTTGTGAAAGAGTGAACAACAGGATTAAGCAAGCCAGTGGAGTCAAGGACATCAAAGTCAACTAACCTGGGCCTCTAGGGCCTCACAGGAACTGAACCACCAACCAAAGATCTTTAAAGGGTTGGGCCTGGGTCCCATACACATTGCTGGAGATGTGTACCTTGATCTTCATGTGGGTCCTCTAACAATTGGAGCAGGAGCTTTCTCTATTTCGGTTGCATGCCACTGGATCCCCTTCCCCTAACTGGACTGCCTGGTTGGGTCTCAGTGGAAGAGGCACTGAGTAGTTGTGCTGGGACAAAAAGCCAGGCTTCAGTGGTGCCCAAGGTGTGTGAAAGGGATTGGGGGAGGGAGTTTTAAGGGCCAGACTGGAAGGAGAGGAGGGAGGAAGACTGTGATTGGGGTGTAATGTGAATAAAGCTAAATAAACTATGAAAAAAAGAAATCAAATTTGCCATCTTAAATCCCTTTTACTGACATTAATCTATTCAATAAGTTGGAGTTATCATGACTTAGAACCCAACAATGCCTTACCTCCCAACAATGTTGTGTTTGGGATTAAGTTACCATCACATTATTTGGGGGAACACATTCAAACCATAGTAGAGGAAAAATAATCACCATTAAATGTGATAGCATTTATAGCTAGTCTTTATCTATTGAAAAACAGTCTTGAGGCTGGCTGGTGTATGCCTTTAATCCCAACACTCAGTAGGCAGAGGAAGGTAGAATTGATTCTGATCTACAAAGTAAGTTCCAGAAAAGCCAGTGCTATACAGAGAAGCCCTTTCTGGGCTCTTGGGGAAGAAGAAAAGAAAAATGTCTCCTCTGGTTATTTTCATTAATTAGTTTATTTATTTATTTCTGTTTATTTATTATATAGACACTGCGGTTCGAACCTCGAGTCTCTAGACTCCTACATCTGATGACATGCTATGTTCTCTTACCTTCTCTTTACACTTATACTGAGATATGCCCCAGCCTTCTTTTTATTCATTTTTATTTTTAAAACAATGTCTTGCAAAATTGACCAAGCAGATATTGAATTTATAATCCCCCAGTGTCACTCTCCTGCCACAGTCTCATGCATGACCTGCTAGGCTGTAGAGGGTTTTTATGAATATATTTTTGTCAAATCATTTTCATTGACTGAGATCATAAAGTTAAGGCAATGAATGTTGGGCTGAATTATAATGGCTGGTTTTGAATGGTACATCAACACGTCCTGGCATAAGCCCAATTATATTGTGATGTATATTGTGTGTGTTGAATCTGATCTACTAAAGTTTCTTAAAATTCTTGCCTATGTGAGCTTGGTATAGTGACAGTACCAATCTGGTTTGTAAAGCCTCAGGTTCAATCTCTAGCACCTTTATGTCTTTAGACTCATAAAGAATACTGGTCAGTATAGCCGTTCTTCTTTATTTATAGGAGTTAGCTTCCTGGTAGATTCCAGATATGGGAGATGCTACCAAACAATATATATGCTAATTTTTGTTTCCTATAGTAAAGTTTCATTCATAGATCTAGCAGAGTAAGAGATGAGGAATACCTTGCCATAAATCTTAGCAACCCACATATAACTTTATTTTAGAAAGAGTCTCACTATCCATCTCAAAATGGCCTTGAACCTTCTTAATAATCTAGGCTGGACTTGAACTCATAATTATCTTGTCTTAGCATTCCTAAGTATGCTAGGATTAGGATTATAGGTGTGTGCCATCACATCTGGCCCTTTCTTCTTTATGCATGTCAGGAATTTTCTCTATTGCACATACAAGAAGCACTATGACTTCTCTTAGACATACCTGAACTGACAGTGCCATTACTTTTATGCCTTGGGGTACTTGAACACAAACACTATAATAGACAGTTAACCAAAATGAATAGTATGTGTCTAACAGCTGAGATGTGTATACAATACAGATACTCTGGACAAAGAGGTGTTTTATGTCCCAGGCAAGGCAACATAGGAAGGCATAAAGTTTCATCACTTTATTTAAAACAATATTTAAAACAGTTTAAAATTATGAATTATTTATTTCTGTTGTAGCACACACTTGTAATCCCAGCACTTATGAGTGATATAGGAGGCTCAGGAGTCTGAGTTGGGGCTAGTCTGGATTAGCCTGTCTCAAAACAGAAAGGGTGTTGGGGGAGAAAGGGAGAAAGAGGAACTGATTTCCATTGCAAATTTATAGACAATGGATAATTGAAAACTACATGAAAGGAGAAAGGTACTGCACACCTTTGTTTGTTGTGCATCTATAATATTTTTGGTTTTTATATAAAAACAATGTCGGCTTTAAAACATTTGTCAGAGAATTCATTCTTCATGCTTTTTCTTCTTTTTTTTTTTTTTCTCTTCTCTTCTCCCTCTCGCTCCAGCCCCACTTGCTCCGGCCCCACAAGCTCCGGCCCCAAAGTTTTCATTTATTTATTATATGTAAGTTCACTGTAGCTGTCTTTAGACACCCCAGAAGAGGGCATCAGATCTCATTACAGATGGTTATGAACCACCATGTGGATACTGGAATTTGAACTCATGACCTCTGGAAGAGTAGTCAGTGCTCTTAACCTCTGAACCATCTCACCAGCCCCATGCTTTTTCAAAGAGCTTATGTAAAACTAGTTTTATTTCTTCCCAAAATGTTCAATAGAAATCACTAGTAATTATGTTTTTATTTTAAAAAAAACACATAAACTAAACCTTCTGTGATTTTAGTTGATGTTTAGAAGCAGGTATAACTTTTCTAATATCTTTCCTTAAGGGTCATTAGTTTTCACTGTGATCAATTAGCCAGAATAAAATCTCTCTTTACCCATGTACATTCTCAATAGCTGTATTGCGATGTATTTTAACATAGCACAAATTCATCTATTTCAAATTTATAAGGGAGTGGTTTTAATATTCGCAGAGCTGTGTGGTCATTACCATGAAGTGATTGTGAAATATTTTCACCAGTTCCCACGAAGCCTCTGTGCCTGCTAACAATCATTTTCCAGTAACCCTGCTATTTTCTGTTCCTAGCAAACATTAACATGTTTTCTCACCTTCTGGGTTTGCCTTTTCTGGATATCTCACATACATGAACAAAATGAAACATATACTGTCTTAGTTAGGGTATACTGTGAGCAGACACCATGATCAAGGCAACTCTTAAAAGGACAACATTGAATTAAGGCTGGCTTATAGATTTGAAGGTTCAGTCCATTATCATCAAGGTGAGAATATGGCAGTGTCCAGGCAGATAGATATGGTGCAGGAGGAGATGAGAGTGCTACCTCTTCATCTGAAGGCTGCTAGTGGAAGGCTGACTTCCAGGAAGCTAGGGTGAGGGTGTTTGTTTGTTTGTTTGTTTGTTTGTTTGTTTGAGACAGGGATTCTCTGTGTAGCCCTGGCTGTTCTGGAACTCACTCTGTAGACCAGGCTGGCCTCAAACTCAGAAATCTGCCTGTCTATGCCTCCCAAGTGCTGGGATTAAAGGTGTGCGCCACCACTTCCTGGTTCAGGGTGAGGATCTTAAGCACACAGCAACACACCTACTCCAATAAGGCCACACCTACTCCAGCAAGGCCACACCCCCAAATAGTGCCACCCCCTAGGCCAAGCATATTCAAACCACCACATATACCTATTTTCTTTTCTTTTCTTTTCTTTTATAATTTATTTATTTTTTCTCAAATCGTAATTCATTCACACAGGGGTTATAAACACAGAAAGGCAGGATGTGGGGAAGGGGATGACACTGGAGTGTGGGTGTTCAGGGGGAATACAGATATCTTTCAGAACTGGGTATTGGCTGGGTGAAGGTTCAGGGGACAGGTCACTATGACTCTGCCTATGACTCACTTGTCCTTATCTATGTTGGTATTATCTGCCAAGGCTAGCTATTTACAAGGTCTATGACTACTCAGGCTGGTAAATTTCCACAAAAGCTGCCTGTTTACAATAGCTTATAGCCATCTGTTTCAACGTTTTTCCACAGAGACTCAAGACTTTGTGTTAGTATACATGTATGACTGACCTATTGATTTTAGGCCTATGGCTGATTTTAGGCCTTCAGTGTTTAATCAGGGCTGCCCCTGACATCTCCTCCCTTCTTGCGAAGGTGGGAATAGAGGCCTGACCTCCAGTATTTGAAGGGGACCTTGTAATGGCTCTGGTCCCCCTGTCCTTGTCTAGTGAGGCATGAGGGCCATACCCATCCCGATGTCTTTTTCCTGTAGAGGGGATACTTTTGACATCAACCCCTATGCAGTCAGGCTTGTTCCTCAGGGAATCCAGAGAGATATTTTTAACTTTTATTTATATTCCCTTGCAGTGCTTAGCCTCGCAACCTAAGCAAGAATTCAGATCGCCAGTCAGAGGGGGTTCTGGGTGGCCCCTCTCTGCTTGGTCTAGGGGTGGAAGTCCCCTCTTTTAGATTGGGTGGAGATGGGTTTTGGGAACACCCTGTATAAAGTAACAACCTCATCTTGAGTCTCGTGGTCCTCCATAGCTAACTTATGATAATGTATCTGAATAGGTTTTTGCTACCAAATTATTTATCTGTTGTTTCACAGAGTTAGTCAGCCTATTTGAGGCCCAGGGACCAGCAGAAATAAGCAGAAAGAATCCAAATAATGGTCCCAAGATGGAAGGGAGTAGGGTTGACAACTTTGGAGAGGCTGAAAAACAATTCTTGTACCAGCATTCATCTGTCTCTTTCTCTCTGATTTTTCTCAGGGCCTTCACTGGTCTATTTCATGCTCTCTTTAACCCTCCTTGTCTTGTCTATGTAAAGGCAACCTTCTTCTTTAAGGGCTGTACACAGTCAAGGGCTGTACACAGCCTTTTCTATTGTAATAGAGTAAATCAAGTCCAATAAGGATCTTTGTGATTTTTGGAGGTCTCTTCAGACAATGAAACGAGGGATTTCTTCAGATTAGTGATGTCAACCTCTAGTTGTTTGATGTTCTTGTCAGTGGCCCTTCAAAGGTCTGAGTAGTATAAGTTTGGAGGCCAGCATCTGGATTAGAACTTCTAACAGCAGACATCACGGGGGATTCATTTTTACCTGGAAAGAAAAAGGAAGGGAATTCTCAGGGAGATTTCTCTTCCCTGGACGTAAATTGTTATTCATCTTATTTATAATTGGGCCTGGCTTTGTGGAAGTATCTATTTATTTCATTAACCTTTTTAGTAACCGGTTAGCTGTGCCTTCTGTGGTATCAAACAGGCATATCAATCCTCGGCCCCTTAAGGGAACTGGGTCTGGGCCATTCCCTTTAAGGGTAAGAGGGTCCTTCCCCATATCTGTGGCAAAGTTTTTGTTGGTCTCGGTGGTGCCAGAGGCAGTCAGCAGTTGCCATGAATCTTCAGTTTTAGAGAGTTAAAAGTCAACAAGGTATGATGAAGAGTATTTCAGGGGCACTCCTTCTGGGGGAGGGTACCATTCCCCCTCTTTTGTTTTTAAAGCCAATTTTTCAGAGTTCTTGTAAAATCAGGGCAGAAGTGCCAACAGTCACTCCTTCCACACTCAGAGAGTCATGAAGACCCTATTTAAGGATATATAAATCTATATTAATAATCTTTTATCAAAGGACTGTTAAAGCACAGCCAACAACTAATCAGACTATATAATATATCGATTAGTAATAGCTCCTTCTACTTTTTGTGAGATTACTTATCTTTTGTCAATTAATTGTTGAGGAAAATTAAGATCTACATCTCCCTTGAGAATATTAAACAGAGACTTAAATTATTTTGTGGAGAGCTTAAAATAGGATCTTAGCCAATTAGTATTTCCTAGAAACTTTTGAAAATAATTTGAAATAAGTAAACTCTCTCTCTTTTTTTAGACCCTTTATCTGTTTTTTTTTATTGTATATTTTACGTATGTATGTTTCAATGTTATCTCCCATCCCTAGTCATCAGGGAAATGCAAATGAAAACAACACTGAGATTCCACCTCACATCAGTCAGAATGGCTAAGATCAAAAACACAGGTGACAGCAGATGTTGGCGAGGATGTGGAGAAAGAGGAACACTCCTTCACTGTTGGTGGGATTGTAAACTGGTACAACCACTGTGGAAAGCAGTCTGGCGGTACCTCAGAAAATTGAACATAGTGTTACCTGAGGACCCAGCTATACCACTCCTGGGCATATACCCAGAAGATGTTTCAACATACAACAGGGACACATGCTCCACTATGTTCATAGCAGCCTTATTTATAAAAGCCAGAAGTTGGAAAGAACCCAGATGACCTTCAACAGAAGAATGGATGCAGAAAATGTGGTACATTTATACAATGGAGTACTACTCAGCTATTAAAAACAATGAGTTCATGAAATTCTTAGGCAAATGGATGGAGCTGGAAAATATCATCTTGAGTGAGGTGACCCAATCCCAAAAGAACATACATGGTATGCACTCACTGATAAGTGGATATTAGCCCAAAAGCTCACAATACCTAAGACACAACACAGAGACCACATGAAACTCAAGAAGAAGAAGGAAGACCAAAGTGTGGGTGCTTTGGTCCTTTTTAGAAGGAGTATCAAAGATTCAACCAGAGCTCCCAAAGTCTAAACCTCCAGCCAGAGAGCACAAAGGGAGGGACTTATGTCTCCACCTGTATAGGTAATTGAGGGTGACCTTGTCAGACATCAGTGGAAGTGGAGGGCCATGGTCCCCGAAAGTTTGGATCCCCTAGTGATGGGGAATTCGAGAGCAGGGAGATGGGACTGGGAGGATGTTTGGAGCACACCCTCATTAAAATAGGAGGAGGGGGAGAAAGGGAGAGGAGATAACATTGAAAGGTATATACCGCTGGGCGGTGGTGGCGCACGCCTTTAATACCAGCACTTGGGAGGCAGAGGCAGGCGGATTTCTGAGTTCGAGAGTTCGAGGCTAGCCTGGTCTACAGAGTGAGTTCCAGGACAGCCAGGGCTACACAGAGAAACCCTGTCTCAAAAAACCAAACCAAAAAAAAACAAAAAAGAAAGGTATATACCTATTTTCTATAACTCACTTCTTTTACTTTGCACAATATTTTCAAGGTTGATCTCTGTTGTGGTAGCATGTATAAGTAATTTGTTACCTTTTAGTACTTAAAAGTATTCCATTGTACTGATGGTCAGAATTCTAGGGAAAGCCTTGCTACTTTTAGATCTGCTTATGCTACAAAAAGCTAAACATCTCCTCAGAAAGAAACTGGAAATTTGTAGTAAACATTGTGGGTTCATAAGGATACTAGGTGTATAATCATATCAATAAGTGTAATTAAAATCTATTCATTTAAACTTAAACATATAATATAGATTTTAGTGATTCATATAACTGTGGCTATATTAAAAGCCACTAAATTATAACCTTGTTATTGTATGACATATACATATGAGCAATATCTCAGTAAATAATCAGCCCTGAAAATACATACATAGAAGTGACATCATTCAGACAGTAGTTTTTTTTCAACTGAGGATGTATGTATGTATTTAGGTAAATAACATAGATGTATGTAACAAAGATTAATGAAAAAAGAGGCCATGAATTTGAAATAGAGCAAGGAGAGGCATATGGGAGAACAGAAAGGAGAAAATGGTATAATTACATTATGATCTCAAAAAGTTAAAAAAAAATTCAAAAGCTACAAGAGATAAAAGTTGGAACCTGAAAGGTAGCTTAGTAGGTAAATAAACTGATGACTTGAGTTCAGTCCCCATAATTTGGCAAGAAGCCAAATTCAGGAGCTTGCACATGTGATCTCAGCAGTTCTACAGCATGAAGGGAGACAGAGAGAGCAAAGTCCACAGAAATCCTGGGCCAGCTATGCTGCAGTGGTGTTTCTGTATCACAGTCGCAGAAGACAAGAGAGACTCTGTGTCAACAAAGTGGAAGGAAAAACTGACCCTCTGACCTCCATCATGGTACATGGGCACCCACAGTCACTCAAGAACATATAAATTAAAGTAATTAATTAAAGTAAATAAAGAAAATAAGATGAAGCCGGGCGGTGGTGGCGCACGCCTTCAATCCCAGCACTTGGGAGGCAGAGGCAGGCAGATTTCTGAGTTCGAGAGTTCGAGGCTAGCCTGGTCTACAGAGTGAGTTCCAGGACAGCCAGAGCTACACAGAGAAACCCTGTCTCGAAAAAACCAAGAAAAGAAAAGAAGATGAATCAATGGTATTACTAATCTCTGGGAGCAGCACCATGATGTAGAACTCGCAGCTCCTTCTCCAGTAGCATGTCTGCCTGCATGCTTGCTACCGTGCTTCCTGCCATGATGATAATGGACTAAACCTCTGAAACTGTAAGCTATGCTCAATTAAATGTTTTTCTTTATAAGAGTTGCTGTGGTCATGGTGTCTTTCACAACAATAAAACCCTGACATCAAGCTATAGTCCATAGTTCCAGAGAAGCCATGTATAGTGGAAGGAACTGGGTCAAGGGGCACATGCATCTCCCTGGGAGGGAGAAATAGGTTCTATAGATGTACTGGAGGCAAGGGAGATGGGAATGGAGGATCAGGTGGGGAAGAGAAAACAGATATAGAATTGAGGGGCATTTAAGGGGTGGTATGAAAACTTAGTGCAATGGAAACTTCCTAAAATATGTGAAGGTGATCTTAATGAAGTTTCCAATAAAGAGAGAGATGGAATCACAACTGGCCATCTCTTATTACCAAATGAAGCTTCCAGAAATGGGTCTGTGTTACATCCAATTGAGCTGTTAGCCAAAGGGTTCCCACTGAAATCCCCCAAACAACCCAGGCAGCTAACAAGGCAATAGGTTGCTCTACACAATCTGACAGAAATGCTCCATCACTGAAAATAGCACACATGCACACACACACACACACACACACACACACACACACACGGGGAGAGAGAGAGAGAGAGAGAGAGAGACTGAACATGAAAGTGTTGAGCTAGCTGATACCTACATAGAACCTTAATTTCTATTTTCTAATGTCTTTGGTATGGGACGGTCCACAAAAAAACTTTGATCTATAATCCGTCCTACCTGCAAAATACGCTAGGACAATGGTAGCACAAAGCTTATGGGAGTAGCCAACCAATGTCTGATTTGACTTAAGTCCCACTCCATAACCAGAGACTAGGTAGCCCAAAGATCTAGGGTTAAACCAAATACTACTGGTCTTAAAAAAAAACTTAACAATAAAATTATCTTTAATGATAACCTACTATATTCTAGATCAGTGCCTTATTCAGCCATCATCAGAGAAGTTTCCTCTAGCAACAGATGGGCACAAATGCAGAGACCCACAGCGAGACATTATGCAAAGTGGGAGGGGGGGAAGGGAGAGGGGAGAGAGGGAGGGGGAGGGGAGGGGAGGGGAAGGGGGAGAGAAGGAGGAAGGGGAGGGAAGGGGAGGGGAGGAGGAGAGGGAAGGGGGAGGGGGAGGGAGATGGGACAGAGACCTTGGAACACACAGCTATCCATTCCCTCCCCTCAGAGTTTAGGAAATCTTATAAAGGAGGTGGTAGGAGGAGTATAAGAGCCAGAATGGATGGAGGAAAACAGAACAAGGCCTTGTAAATCAACTGAGCAAAGCTCACATAAACTTAGAGACTGAAGCAGCAAGCACAGAGCTAACATGGGTCTGCTGCAGGCCCTCTGCATATGTATTACAGCTTTTACTTTAGTCTTTTTGTTTACAATTTTTTAAAGATCTTTTATTTATTTTATGTATATGAGTACACTGTCAGTGTCTTCAAATACATCAGAAGAGGGCATCAAATACCATCAGATGGTTGTGAGCCACCATGTGGTTGCTGGGAATTGAACTCAGGACGTGTAGAAGAGCAGCCAGTGCTCTTAACCACTGAGCCACCTCTCCAGCCCTTAGTTTGGTATTTTTATGGGACTACAAAGGGTGTGAACGAGTGGGTCTCTGAATCTTATGCCTTCTCTTGGGCTCATCCTTCTGTTGGTTTGCCTTGTACCCTTTTGATGTGATGAGTGTTGTTTTGGCTGATTGTATTTCACTTTGTCATGTTTGGTTATCTCTCACAAGCCTGTTCTTTTCTAGTGAGACACGGAAAGGGAATGGATGCAAAGTAGAGTGGGAAGGAACTGGGATGAGTAGACAGAGGGAAAACTATAACGAGAATATATTGTATGAGAAAATCTATTTTTAATAAAAAGGGAAAATTAGATTAAATTAATCTAAATAAAATAATAATCTTTAAAAGTAGTAACAATGCCGGGCAGTGGTGGTGCACGCCTTTAATCCCAGCACTTGGGAGGCAGAGGCAGGCAGATTTCTGAGTTCGAGGCCAACCTGGTCTACAGAGTGAGTTCCAGGACGGCCAGGGCTACACAGAGAAACCCTGTCTCGAAAAACCAAAACAAAACAAAAACCAATAATATCCTGTAGGAACATACCATTAATTTAGCAGTTTAACAAAAGTATCTGGTTATTTTCTTGGATTAGTGGGCACAGATTAAGTGGATTTTCTGACTATTGTTTTATTTGGCTAAAATCCAAATTTAGTCTAACCCCGCCCTCCTTGGACAGTGATCTTTCTGGGGTTTCAGGCTTTCTTCCAAAATTAGAATTCACTGCCTTGCAACTTTTGGATACATGGAAGCTACCTTCAAAGACTAGCAGCAATGTACCAACCTGGTTTCTCTTTAAAGGACTTTACTGACTTTGCTGATGAACTCAGACTCACCCAGGCTAATCTCCCCTTTGTTTAATCCAACAGCAAGGGGTTGGAAGCTTAATAGCATTTGCACAAGCCTCTTGCCTTCACTTCTGTCAACACTGCATGGGTTGATCTCCTAACTAAGATTCTGTATGTGAACATGGGAGAGTTTCAGTTTCCTTTACAATTTTTTTTTCAGATGAGCCTCTGTACCTGACCCCAAAGTTCTTTGTCATCTCATAATTCTTGGTGTGGAGAATCTGTCTATTTAAATGCAAGAGCTTATTTAGGCTGAAAGCTAAAGAAAGAAATTAAACCAGATCTATTGTGTTAAATTGATGTATGCTCACTGGGGGGAAAAACAAAGCAAAGCACTTACAACTAATAAAATCAGCTGAGTACTTGGATATGTAAAGACCCTACACCACTTCCTCCTGACCTCTCTCATAGTATAATGTAATAATAAATTGCAGTGGTATCCGAGGAATACAAATGTACACACCCTTGGCATATACAAGTCACAACCAAAATGTTTTATGTCGTGTTTATGATAATCTTATGCAGCCGGAAATGTGCATAATGCACACTCACAAATGAAATTGAATATGCTGTTATTTTGTCAAAATTGATTTGGTTAGTAGACAGTAACTACAATGTTCCCTAGCAACAATAACATTTCGTGATTTATGAACAACACGGTTAGCCAACAGAATCAACCAAAGCAGCCCTGTTGACATCTAAGCTGACAGAACACCACATTGTTGAACGCCAGATTATGAGAACCCAGTAAACACAACTACTGAAATTAAATTTTCCTCAGGGGCTTTGTTTTTCCCTTTACTAGTGACTTACAACCTGAGACCAAGAATTGAGTTAGACTTGAACTTTGTCAATTTTCAAGGAAGTATCACATGCTTTGGGGGCACCTGTCTAATTATCAACAACAATTATTAGGGTGTTTATATGTTTAGCTCTTCATTGCTTACAGAAGCAAGTGACAAAATCATGGTTTTTTTCTAATAAAGCTGGATTGCTGTCGTGTAGATAGAGATGTCTATGTGTATCAATTTCAAATCCTGGCCATTTGCCTGAATTAAAGATTGAGATCACGCACACACACTGCACACACACTCACACACACACTAATCAAACCACCATTTCCACCTTTGAGAAGTTTCAGTATACAGAGATAACATGTTTATCAATCTTATTATCCTATAGAGCATATAATGCAGACATATAAAATGCTTCAGAAAAGCAAAAGGTTAATTGTAGTAAAACAAAGAAAGCAAATGGAAGTTGGAAGAAGACAGTCCAAGATGACTGTGGGGAGAGAAGATTTACTAGTAAGAAAAGAAAAGAAAAGAAAAGAATGGGTGTTTCTCTAGAGTAAAGAAGTGTAGCGAAATGCATAGGCATCATCTTTTATGAAACAGATAAAAATTAATTGTTTTCATTGGCATCCCTTGAGCTAAAGTGATGAATTTGTTTATTTTTACTTCAGCAGATACAGAAGATGCTATTCTCTCTCTCTCTCTCTCTCTCTCTCTCTCTCTCTCTCTCTCTC
>NW_021604681.1:2878177-2893631 GCF_004785775.1 Grammomys surdaster | reverse complement strand
CCCCCCCCCCTGTGTGTGTGTGTGTGTGTGTGTGTACCAAGAGCCTAAGTAATTTATGATCTTTGTTTTATTTTTTGAAATGGGGTCTCACTTTGCAGGTCAGGATGGCCTTGATCTTCTAGGCAATCTTCTTACATAGTCTGTCCTCAACCCCAAAATACTGGTGTTATTATTAGCAGGAGCCATTATCCGAGTTAGCGTTAAATATAAACTTGATACAACCTAAAATCATCTGAGAAGGGAGTTTCAATTGTGAGGTTTTTTCGTATCAGATCAGCCTGTGGTACATTGTCTTGATGGGTAATTGATGGAGGAGGGCCCAGTCCACCGTGGTAACACACTTTACTGGGCAGGCAGTCCTGAACTGTATTAGAAAGGTAGCTAAGCACTAGTCTGAGTGAACTAACATCCAGTATTCCTCCCATGGGTTTCTGACTCAAGTTTCAGCTTGAATTCCTGCCCTGACTACCCTCAGTGATCAACTACGGCCTGGAAAGGTTAGCTCAATAAATCTTTTCTCTCCTTAAGTTGCTTTTGGTCAGAGTATTTTATCACACAAACAGAAAGGAACCTAAAATAGTCACCATGTCTAAAAGGATTACATCTTGAATGGAGAATTAAGCAAGTACATATTCCAAACCACTGCTAACCACAGGGGCCATTAATATTTTAGAAGACATTTGAATACCTATATATACTGTATGATGTTTAAATCAGATTGTGCATATAAAACAATCACATTACCTCATAAACACATTCAATTTTTGTTTTTCTGCACCAACTAAAAATGGATTAATAAATATTTATTAAATAAGTAAAATTTAATTAAAACATTAGTAAATATTTAAAAGTAATATATCAAGCATTGACTTTTCTAAAATATAAATCATACATAAACTAATCTATTATTTCAAGAGGTATCAAGTAAGGAATAACAAGATAACTTTAAGCCAGATGTGGCCCTGCACACTTTAATCCTGCCACTTGGGAGGTGAAGTTAGGAAAATTAGAAGTTCACAATCACGCTTAGCTACATAGTGAACTTGGCAATGCAATGCCAGCCTGGGCTACCTCAAACTCTTTCACACACACACACACACACACACACACGCACAATTAAGAGATGAATTTATTTTCTGAAAGTCTTATGTAAATATATTTAAGATATGTTTTATTTTTAATATGGCTTTTGTAAAATATAGGGTATTTAAATCTCACACCTAGCTGGGTGGTGGTGGTGCACGCCTTTAATCCCAGCAATCAAGAGGCAGAGTCAGGTGGATCTCTGTGATTTGGAAGCCAGCCTGGTCTACAGAGCAAGGTCCAGGAAAACAAGGGCTACACAAAGAAACTCTGTCTCAAACAAACAAACAAACAAACAAATCTCATACCTAGGGCATAAATTTATGCTTAGTGAATTAGAATATGGAAAAGGAACATTTAGTTATCAACATTTGTACTTAGTCAGGATTCTCTAGAAGAACAAAAGTAATAAAATAAATATATGTGTGAGGATTTGTTAGACTGACTTACACAGTTCAGTCTGACCAGTGCAACAATAGCTGTTTTTACTGTTGAGATCCTGAAATCCTGGTAAGTCCTTCTTTAGTCCAGGAGGCTGGATGCTTCAGAATTTTCAATTTCATGCTGATGGCCTGGGGAATTCAAGGTTTTCAGTCCAAATGGAAGACAAAAGAGTCTGGGTTCTAATAGCAGTAAAGGATAGTAGTGGTGAGAATAGTGTAAATGTTCTTATAAATATGCTCTCTACATCCCTGTACTCATATCTATAGGAAATCTATAGATAAGCTTATCTATAGATATAGCTATAAGTATGTAAGGAGGTAAAACAAGAAAACGTTCAAATTTATTTTATTCTAATTTTTCTAAGCTTAAAAATTCACAAATGGCCGAGCAGTGGTGGCGCACACCTTTAATCCCAGCACTTGGGAGGCAGAGGCATGCGGATTTCTGAGTTCGAGAGTTCGAGGCTAGCCTGGTCTACAGAGTGAGTTCCAGGACAGCCCGGGCTACACAGAAGAGAGACCCTGTCTCGAAAAACCAAAGAAAAAGAAAAACCAAAAAAAAAGCTATTTTCTCCTGCTGATCTGCTTGCTATTTTATTCATATGCTTCCAATGACCGAACACAAGATTGTAAAGCAAAACCTTCCTATTGCATTGGCAAATTTTGATAATCAGCTTTGAGTAACTATACATTTTTTATTTTTTTTTTATTTTTCAAGACAGGGTTTCTCTGTGTAGCCCTGGCATTCCTGGAACTCACTCTGTAGACCAGGTTGGCCTGGAACTCAGAAATCCACCTGCCTCTGCCTCCCAAGTGCTGGGATTAAAGGCCTGCGCCACCACTGCCTGGCGGGAGGTTTTTTTTTTTTTTTTTTTTTTGGTTTGGTTTGTCTTTTTGTTTTTTTGTTTTTTAAAACCCAAACAGGATTCTAGAAGGAAAAAAAAAAGAGACTGGAAAATCTGTGACATTTGTTTATTCAGGTGTAAGTCGTTCTGCCTTCTGACCATGAAACTCCCTCAGACAGGTGATTTCTGCTAGGTTTTCTACTCTCTCCTGACAATAGAAATCACCTCAAAGACAAAGCTTATTTTTCAGAAAAAGGTCTGTTTTTAATCAGATGAGGAAAGCACCAAAGAGACTTTTTATTTCTGCATCTGTTCAATCTCGGATATTGTCTCCATAAAATAATCCATAAGCATCCCTTAGGTTCTGAGTGGAAGTCATTTTGGAGTAGAGTGTGTCCAGGTATTAAAAGTTGCAGCATGTCAGGCAATGGTGCTGCATGCTTTTAATCCCAGAACATTTGAGGCAGAGGCATCAGTCTGGTCTATAGCGTGAATTCTAGGACAGCCAAGGTTACACAGGGAAACCCTGTCTCAAAAGTCATTAATGAAAGTTGCAGCCTGACCAATTATATATTATTAAAGCTACAAACAAAAGTTAGGGGTTTTTTTTCTACAGAAATTTGGCAAACAGAGAAAGCTCTAGAAACGATTGGGGGTGGCACACTGCTCAAGAGCAGAAGAGCATAGTGTCCTCTTCCTGTATTAAGCATTTCTGAGAACAGGCATAAGTTTTGAGACAGGATCTCATGCAGCCTAGGCTGACACTGACTTCAAATTTCTGATCGTCCATTATCTCCCCCCCGCCTCCGCCACGTGCTAGGTTTATAAATGTGTGCCAACACAGCGGCAGAAGAGCTATGCTTCCCTAACTCATTTTAAAGTAGTATCAGTATCAGGCACAGCTTCTTTTCCTTAGACTTGGACTAGGCTTACATTTTTAGCTACTCAAAGAAATGTTTGCATTTTTAGAACCAACCAACTAATCACAATTAATTTACTTCACGATCATCATTGTGACCATGCTCATCAATCCACAACTACTACTTTAAAAAGCCTACCTAATCTGTAGCAGGTCTCGGCCTAAACTCACCAGCAGAGGCTCTCACTCCTCCTCAAACGCCCTGTAAACACCATTCCTCAGTTTTCCCAGTTTGAGGTCGTTTGGCACTATCTTGTCCTGGAATGTCCAATAAACTCAGCATTGCTCTGACATACGTATTAGATATCAACAGATTGCTCGGTTATCTGTACCAATTATGTAAAACTGCATGGTAGACAAAAGACTCCTGGGTGTCTTTTCAAAGGTATGATAGATGTTGCTAAGTTGACCTTCCAGGATTCTCTGCCTCCATGAAGATCTATATTTTCCACTCTCTTTGGGATTTCATATGTGTTATTACAAAAATCTGATATATTGCAAAACCAATTCATCAATCCATAGTTTACTTTCCTGCCTGAGAGAATCTAGTCAATTGAAGAAAAGATAATCCCAACATTATGTTTCTATTTCCTTATGGGTATCTATCAATTGCACAACTATGAGAAAATTCATTTGCTTTCTGGGGGAGGGGTCATTTTAGTTCATGCTGGTGTCTTTTTAAAAAGAATGTCTTGGGGCTGAAGAGATGGCTCAGTGGTTAAGAGCACTGGCTGCTCTTCCAGAGGTCCTGAGTTCAATTCCCAGCAACCACAAGGTGGCTCACAACCATCTGCAATAGAATCTGATACCCTCTTCTGGTGTGTCTGAAGACAGCTACAGTGTACTCATATACATAAAAAAATTAAATCTTTAAAAATAAATAAATAAAAAGAATGTCTTTCCTTTTATGACTTATTTTTGAGATAACAACATACTTGCACGATTTCCCCTTCCCCTTTCCCTCCTCAAACCTACCTTTTTTTGTTTGTTTGTTTTTTCCGAGACAGGGTTTCTCTGTGTAGCCCTGGCTGTCCTGGAACTCACTCTGTAGACCAGGCTGGCCTCGAACTCAGAAATTCTCCTGCCTCTGCCTCCCAAGTGCTGGGATTTAAAGGCGTGCACCAGCAAACAATTTTTAAGAGATTTTTCACTATGAATAACTAAGAAATGTGTTGGTTTTTTTTTTAATTTTTCGAGACAGGGTTTCTCTGTGTAGCCCAGGCTGTCCTGGGACTCACTCTGTAGACCAGGCTGGCCTCGAACTCAGAAATCCACCTGCCTCTGCCTCCCAAGTGCTGGGATTAAAGGTGTGCGTCACCCCCCACCCTCCACCCCCGGCTAAAACCTACCTTATAACCCCTTCTTACTCTCTTTCAAATTCATGGCCTTTTTCATAAGCTGATGTTATAGGATACTTTAGGTACTTAATTCTTGAAATATTTTCTTCATTTATATATTT
The DNA here is from genome assembly GCF_004785775.1 of Grammomys surdaster. Lineage (NCBI taxonomy): Eukaryota > Metazoa > Chordata > Mammalia > Rodentia > Muridae > Grammomys > Grammomys surdaster. The sequence goes on along the minus strand of NW_021604681.1, from coordinate 2,888,882 downwards.
AAAAGGTTCTTCACACTTGCAATAGCATTAAATTAAATATGTGAGAATATCTAGCAATTATCAGCTTCTCAAAGTATTTCGTCCTCCTTTTTGGATATTCAAGAGGAGAAGAAATTAGTAATGCAGCTCTAAAATATGGATTTTACACCTTTCTGAGATGGAGACTACTTAAGGATTAAAGGTAAATTTTTTTTTGAGACTCAGTATCTCTATTTAATAGCCCTAGCTGTCCTGGAACTCGCTTTGTAGAACAAGGGGGCCTGAAATCCACAAAGATCCTCCTGTCTTTGCTTCCCAAGTGTTGCAATATAAGAAGATGAACCTGAGCCTTGTCATTAAAGAAAAAATTTAGTTAGAACCCATCTCCTTAACTTGGGTCAGGATGTGGGTCATCTTGTTTGATTCTCCTAGATAGTAACCATTTTCCTAACCTTTAATTTTGCTGTGCATTAATTTCCAGGCTTTCGCAGTGACTAAGCTGTTGTTTCTACAAAGCCTTTGTGATAAATATGTAAGCTCTCTACATTTTAATTATTAGAATGATCCGTAGACATCTCTATAGCTAATGTTACTGAAAAAAAAATAAGAACCTGAAAATATTTTTGAGGTTTCCTTAGCAACACACTATTCAGATAGCATTACATTGTATTTTTCTGTTTCTTCATGTAACAGAAAGTTTATAACTATAATAATGAAGTTTTACGACTTGGATAGTTTTCACGGCTTTGGAAAGGAAATTACTAACAAGGAAGTGAATACATCATTGAGTGTATACAGTAGAGAAGCTGTGAATTTTTTCAACTCTTCCAAAGAACTTTCATGAAAACCTGTTAAAAGGTCAGTAAATCTTAAATTCAAGTAATGAAAGCAAAACTACTTCACATGCAAAGGATGGAAATGGCTCAGCAGTTAAGAGCACTTACTGCCATTGTAAAGTACCAGACTTCGGCACCATAACCCACATTCAGTAGCTCACGAATGCCTGACATCCTTTTCTGGCCTCCACAGACATCCATACACATATGTCGCATGCATGTAACGGCCATTTCTTTTGTAACGGCCGGTTCTGCTGCTCCGGTCTGCTGGTCAGGGTCTAGCAAGAGACTGACTGGGGACGGAGGAAGGGCGAAAAAGGGGTGAGAGACACAAAAGATAGCTACAAGACAGAGTCCGGTGGAGCCTCTCAAGTCTCTTCTTTATTCTCCTCTCTTCTTCTATATTCTCCTCACACCTTCCACACATAGAAAGGAAATCCTGGGTATTTATACCCTTTACCATGTGACTTGCCCTCGTGGACAAGCTCAACTGAAGCCACTACGTCACGTGCCTTGTAGCCATGGATACCAGGAGCACCTTGCAGCTGGGGGCACTAAACAGTGTAACAGGATGTTTATCAGAATGTGCTCAGCTGTTGTAGGCTTTTGAAAACAAGTCTCTTGTCAGGGTATATGGCTCGAGATGGCTGTAAAGATGATAGCCACTTTCGGCTAAGAGTCGGCTCCCAACACATGCACATGATGTGTATCCATCAACCCTCATCAGAGAAACTTCTATTTATAGTAGATTATGATCAATACAGAGACACAACAGACTTGCCAATGTGCACAGAATAAGAGACAATGTCCATCTTGAAATGGAACATAGATATTGCACTCCTTCTTCCAAGGGCTTATGGATTATTGCAGAAGAGGCAGGTAAGAGGACACGAGCCAGGTGAATGTAAGAAAACATCTGGACACAACAGAGCAGATGCAGATGTGAACTCACAGAGGTACATAAGATCCATGCAAGTTCAATCTAGACCACCTGAGCACTGAATGGGGAGTTGAACAGGAAATTCCACTCCTTGCCAGGGAGCCACTGGCAATTGTTTGCTGCTGGGAGAAGAAAGGTCAATTTTGTCTAATCGTGTAGCCTCTAATAGGTCAACCATGCTGTACTGGAAAGCCACACATCCAAGAATGTTTACGTAGGATATTGGCCTTGATGGAGGAAAGATGACATAAGGTTGTGTGGGAAAGGAAAGAGTTGCATCTGGAAGGAGTTGTGGAAGGGAAGATAAATATGCTTGAAATACGTGCAAAATCCTCAAAGAACTAATTTAAAAGTTCAAACTCAATACAAAAAATATTTAAAAACATATCATATGGTAAAAAAGTATTGTATATGGCATTTATATACTTAAAACTGTTGTTATTGTTTCCTTGAATAAGTGAGATTTGCAAAATTCGCTTTTCAAACCAATTCATTAATTAAACAGTATCTTCCTCAAATGAGCTTATGCTATTGCTGAAACAATGCAACCCAACATGCAAAATTTGTGATTAGAATTTATGAGAACTTTAGATATTAATAAAATATTATATGAGTTTTCAGCAATATTACATAAATATATCTTAAATAATGTGGTTATTTCTAATATAAGGAGAAAAGTCCAGTATGAAAACAATCTAGGGCGTGGGGCAATAATAGTGGGAGACTTCAACACCCCACTCTCAACAATGGACAGGTCATGGAAACAGAAACTAAACAGAGATACAGTGAAACTAACAGACGTTATGAACCAAATGGACTTAACAGATATCTATAGAACATTTCATCCTAAAGCAAAAGAATATACCTTTTTCTCAGCACCTCATGGTACCTTCTACAAAATAGACCATGTAATTGGGCACAAAACAGGCCTCAACAGATAAAAAAAAATGAAATAATCCCATGCATCCTATCAGATCAACATGGTCTAAGGCTGGTCTTCAATAATGACAAAGACAATGGAAAGCCCACATCCACATGGAAACTGAACAATACCCTATTCATTGATAATCTGGTCAGGGAAGAAATAAAGACATTAAAGACTTTTTAGAATTTAATGAAAATGATGACACATCATACCAAAACCTATGGGATACAATGAAAGCAGTGCTAAGAGGAAAACGCATAGCTCTAAGTGCACACAACCAAATAGAAACAAAAAGAACTATACGAAGAATCAATAAAACCAGGATCTGCTTCTTTCAGAGAATCAACAAGATAGATAAGCCCTTAGCCAAACTAATCAGAGGGCAGAGAGACAGTATCCAAATTAATAAAATCAGAACTGAAAAGGGTGACATAACAACAGAAACTGAGGAAATTCAAAAAAATCATCAGATACTACTACAAAAGCCTATACTCAACAAAATTGGAAAATCTGGATGAAAGGGACAATTTTCTAGACAAATACCAGTTACCAATGTTAAATCAGGAGCAGATAAACCATCTAAACAGTCCCATAACCCCAAAAGAAATAGAAGCAGTCATTAAAAGTCTCCCCACCAAAAAAAGTCCGGGACCAGACAGTTTTAGTAAAGAATTCTATCAGACCTTCAAGGAAGACCTAATACCAATTCTCTTCAAACTATTCCACACAATAGAAACAGAAGGAACACTACCCAAATCATCCTATGAAGCCACAATTATGCTCACACCTAAACCACACAAAGACCCAACAAAGAAAGAGTACTTCAGACCAATCTCCCTTATGAACATCGATGCAAAAATACTCAATAAAATTCTAGCAAACCGAATCCAAGAACACATCAAAACAATCATCCATCATGATCAAGTAGGTTTTATCCCAGGAATGCAGGGATGGTTCAATATAAGGGAATCCATCAATGTACCCACTATATAAACAAACTCAAAGAAAAAAACACACGATCATATCACCAAATGCTGAGAAAGCATTTGACAAAATTCAACACCGCTTCATGATAAAAGTCTTGGAAAGTTCAGGAATTCAAGGTCCATACCTAAACATAGTAAAAGCAATATACAGCAAACCAGTAGCCAACATCAAACTAAATGGAGAGAAACTTGAAGCAATCCCACAAAAATCAAGGACTAGACAAGGCTGCCCACTCTCCCCCTACCTATTCAATATAGTACTGGAAGTTCTAGCCAGAGCAATTAGGCAACACAAGGAGGTCAAAGGGATACAAATTGGAAAGGAAGAAGTCAAAATTTCACTATTTGCAGATGATATGATAGTATACTTAAGTGACCCCAAAACTTCCACCAGAGAACTCCTAAACCTGATAAACAACTTTAGCAAAGTGGCTGGATATAAAATTAACTCAAACAAATCAGTAGCCTCCCTCTACTCAAAAGATAAACTGACTGAGAAAGAAATTATGGAAATGACACCCTTCACAATAGTCACAAATAACATAAAATACCTTGGTGTGAATCTAACCAAGCAAGTAAAAGACCTATATGACAAGAACTTCAAGCCCCTGAAGAAAGAAATCGAAACAGATATCAGAAGATGGAAAGATCTCCCATCCTCATGGATTGGAAGGATTAATATAGTAAAAATGGCTATCTTGCCAAAAGCAATCTACAGATTTAATGCAATCTCCATCAAAATTCCCACTCAATTCTTCACAGAGATAGAAAGAGCAATCTTAAAATTCATTTGGAATAACAAAAAAACCATGATAGCGAAAACTACTCTCAGCAATAAAAGAACTTCTGGGGGAATCACCATCCCTGATTTCAAGCTATACTACAAAACAATAATGATAAAAACTGCATGGTATAGGAACAGAGACAGGCAGGAGGATCAATGGAATAGAATAGAAGACCCAGAAATTAACCCCCATAACTGTGGTCACTTGATCTTTGACAAAGGAGCTAAAACCATCCAGTGGAAAAAAGACAGCATTTTCAACAAATGGTGCTGGTCCAACTGGAGGTCAGCATGTAGAAGAATGCAAACTGATCCATACTTATCTCCTTGTACAAAGCTCAATTCCAAGTGGATCAAGGACCTCCACATAAAACCAGCTACACTGAAACTAATAGAAGAAAAATTGAGGAAAAGCTTCGAACACATGGGCACAGGAGAAAAGTTCCCAAACAGAACACCAATGGCTTATGCTCTAAGATCAAGAATTGACAAATGGGACCTTATAAAACTGCAAAGCTTCTGTTAAGCAAAGGACACAGTCAATAGGACAAAGCGGCAACCAACAGATTGGGAAAAGATCTTCACGAACCCTAAATCTGAAAAAAGGGCTAATATCCAAGGTTTACAAAGGACTGAAGAAGTTAGACTCTAGACAATCAAATAACCCTATTACAAAAATGGGGCACAGAGCTGAACAAAGAATTCTCAGCTGAGGAAGCTTGAATGGTTGAGAAGCACCTAAAGAAGTGTTCAGCATCCCTAGTCATCAGGGAAATGCTAATGAAAACAACACTGAGATTCCAACTCACACGAGTCAGAATGGCTAAGATCAAAAACACAGGTGACAGCAGATGTTGGCGAGGATGTGGAGAAAGAGGAACACTCCTCCACTGTTGGTGGGAGTGTAAGCTGGTACAACCACTATGGAAAGCAGTCTGGCGGTATCTCAGAAAATTGAACATAGTGTTACCTGAGGACCCAGCTATACCACTCCTGGGCATATACCCAGAAGATGTTTCAACATACAACAGGGACACATGCTCCACTATGTTCATAGCAGCCTTATTTATAAAAGCCAGAAGTTAGAACCAAGATGTCCTTCAACAGAAGAATGGATGCAGAAAATGTGGTACATTTATACAATGGAGTACTACTCAGCTATTAAAAACAATGAGTTCATGAAATTCTTAGGCAAATGGATGGAGCTGGAAAATATCATCTTGAGTGAGGTGACCCAATCCCAAAAGAACATACATGGTATGCACTCACTGATAAGTGGATATTAGCCCAAAAGCTCACAATACCTAAGACACAACACAGAGACCACATGAAACTCAAGAAGAAGAAGGAAGACCAAAGTATGGGTGCTTTGGTCCTTTTTAGAAGGAGTATCAAAGATTCAACCAGAGCTCCCAAAGTCTAAACCTCCAGCCTGAGAGCACAAAGGAAGGGACTCATGTCTCTACCTGTATAGGTAATTGAGGGTGGCCTTGTCAGACATCTGTGGAAGTAGAGGGCCACGGTCCCCTAACGTTTGGATTCCCTAGTGTTGGGGAATTCAAGAGCAGGGAGATGGGACTGGGTGGATGTTCAGAGCACAACCTCATAAAATTAGGAGGAGGGGGTATGGGATAAGGGATTTTGGGGGAGAATGGGAGACGAGATAACATTTAAAGGTAAATACACAAAATAACCAATTAAAAAAAACAGATAATGGATCTGGAAAAAAACAAAAAAAAGAGAGTTTACTTATTTCAAATAATTTTCAAAAGTTTCTAGGAGATGCTAATTGGCTAAGCTCTTATTTTAAGCTCTCCACAGTAGAATTTAAGTCTCCATTTAATATTCTCAAGAGAGATGTAAATCCTAATTTTCCTCAACAATTAATTGACAAAAGAGAAGTAATCTCACAAAAAGTAGAAGAAGCTATTATTAATCGATATGTTATATAGTCTGATTAGTTGTTGGCTGTTCTATAACAGTCCTTTGATAAAAGAAATTATTAATATAAATTTATATATCCTTAAATAGTGTCTTCATGACTCTCTAAGTGTGGAAGGAGCAGCTGCTGGCGCTTCTGCCCTGATTTTACAAGAACACTGAAAAATTGGCTTTAAAAACAAAAGAGAGGGAACGGTACCCCCCCCAGAAGGAGTCCCCAAAATATTCTCCATCATGCCTTGTTCACTTTTAACTCTCTAAAACTGAAAGCTCATGGCAAATCTGCTGCTGACTGCCTCTGGCATCACCGAGACCAATAAAAACTATGGCACAGCTTTCTGGAAGGACCCTCTTACCCTAAAAGGGAATGGCCCGGACCCAGTTCTCTCTCTCTCTCTTTTTTTTTATGGGGTCAAGGATTGATATGCCTGTTTGATACCACAGAAGGCACAGCTAAATGGCTGCCAAAAAGATTAATGAAATAAATAGATATCCCCACAAAACCAGGCCCAACCATAAATAAGATGAATAACAATTTACATCCAGGGAAGAGAAATCCCCCTGATAATTCCCTTCTTTTTCCTTTCCAGGTAAAAATGAATCCCCCGTGATGTCTGCTGTTAGAAGTTCTAATCCAGATGCTGGCCTCTGAACTTATACTACTCAGACCTTCAACGAGACATTGACAAGAACATCAAACAGCTAGAGATTGACATCACTAATCTGAAAAAATCCCTCGTTTTGCTGTCTGAAAAGACCACCAAAAATTTCAAAGGACTTTATTGGACTTGATTTACTCTTTTACAATAGAAAAGACTGTGTACAGCTCTTGACTGTGTATAGCCCTTAAAGAAGAGTGTTGCCTTTACATAGACAAGACAGGGATGGTTAAAGAGAGCATGAAAAAGGTCAGAGAAGGTCCTGAGAAAAGACAGAGAGAGAAAGAGAAAGATGAGAGCTGGTACAAGAATTGGCTTTCAACCTCTCCATGCTTGTCAACCCTACTTCCTCCCATCTTGGGACTATTAATTGGGTTCTTTTTGCTTATTTCTGCTGGTCCCTGGGCCTTAAATAGGCTGACTAACTTTGTGAAACAACAGATAAATAATTTGGTAGCAAAACCTATTCAGATACATTATCATAAGTTAGCTATGGAGGACCATGAGAATCAAGATGAGGTTGTTACTCTATCCAGGGTGTTCCAAAACTCATCTCCACCCAACCTAAAAGAGGGGACTTCTGCCCCTAGACCAAGCAGAGAGGGGCCACCCAGAACCCCCTCTGACTGGAGATCTGAATTCTTGCTTAGGCTGTGAGGCTAAGCACTGTAAGGGAATATAAATAAAAGTTAAAAATATCTCTCTGAATTCCCTGAGGGACAAGCCTGACTGCATAGGGGTTGATGTCAAAAGTATCCCCTCTCCAGGAAAAAGACATCGGGATGGGTATGGTCCTCATGCCTCACTGGACAATGACAGGGGGACCGGAGCCATTACAAAGTTCCCTTCAATTACTGGAGGTCAGGCCTCTATCCCCGCCTTTGCAAGATTAGAATCACCACAGTCCTTCTATACTTAGAGAAGGGAGGAGATGTCAGGGGCAGTCCTGCTTATACACTGAAGGCCTAAAATCAACCATAGGCCTAAACTCAGCAATAGGCCTGTCATACATGTATACTAACACCAAGTCTTGGGTCTCTGTGGAAAAACATTGAAACAGATGGCTATAAGCTATTGTAAACAGGCAGCTTTTGTGGAAATTTACCAGCCTGAGTAGTCATATACCTTGTAAATATGTAGCCTTGGCAGATAATACCAACTTAGATAAGGACAAGTGAATCATAGGCAGAGCCATAGTGACCTGTCCCCTGAACCTTCACCCAGCCGATACCCTGTCCTGAAAGATATCTGTAATCCCCCTGAACACCCACACTCTGGTGTCATCCCCTTCCCCATGTCCTGCCTTTTTGTGTTTATAACCCCTGTGTGAATAAGTAAAAATTATGATTTGATTTTTAAAAAAAATAAGAAAAGAAAACAATCTAGGGAATGGGGCATAGCACAATTGTTAGAGTGCTTGCCTAGCATACACAACATTCTATGTTTGATCCTCAGTACTTCATAAACTGGTTGTGGGCACATGCGTGTGATAACAGTACTTAGGCAAAGACAGGAGGAATAGAAGTCATCCTTAAATTATAGAGAGAGCTCAAAGCCAGCCAGGGATACTTGAGATCCTGTCTGAAAAACCTAGAGAAAAATATAGAAAAGACTGCAGTTGGAACAAAGACAAAGGAACTTTAGTAATAAATATCATTTAAGTTTTAAGAAGACTTTTACAGTGCTTTAGTGACTTTGGGCTATACAGATTTAAAGGTTGACAATTGCTGAAAATGATACAAGTAATTTTGGTATAGGGGCTAGCATAATTATAAAGCCTCTGAATATTTACAGTAGTTTTTTTAGTTTCTCTTCTATTGCTGTGATGAGATACCATGACAAAGGCAGCTTATAAGAGAATGCATTTTATCGGAGACTTGCTTAGGCTTTTGGGTGAATCTATTGCCATCATAGCAGACAAGCAGGCATGGTGCTGGAGCAGAAAGCATGTATCCTTATCTGAAAGTAGGAGGCAGAGAGAGTTGAGTTGAAATGGCACAAGTATTTTGAAGCCCCAAAGGAGCAGCACACATCATCCAACGAGACCACACTTTCTAATCCTTCCTAAATAGGCTACCAACTGAAAATCAAGCATTCAACCTTATGAGGCTATGTGGACCATTTCCATTCAAACTACCACAATAACCACTAGATAAATCTTATACCATTAAGGAAGATTGTGGCTTTACTGTTCTTTAAAGTTCATTCAATTCACTTGTCCAGGATTTAATAGGTTAAGATGATATTCTTGGTTAGGTAAATCCTTATTTAGGTAAAATGAAGCCCAAATTAATAATGTTGTTTCCTCCTCTACAACCATTTACTATTAATTTGATGTCCATTAAAAATAGAGAGTCTATCTCACTGACCTACAGTTTTAGCAACTATATAATATTATTTTCAGGACAGAGAATGACCTTTATGATGTGGTTTGGCCTAATGCTGCTTATGTTATAATGTTAATTTTAGTCACCAAAACTGCTTACAGGACTATCTGCATGGAAGACACTGAAGGTCCCTGTCCCTAATTGGTTTTTGCTTGATCAATAGAGAGCCAACGGCCAATGACTGAACAAGATAAAAGGGGCGAGAATTCTAGTTTCTCTAGGGGAAGAAGGGGGGAGAAAGAAAGGGCCTTCAGGAGAAGGGGTAGGACAGACCACGCCAGGAAGGAACAGGAGGGAATAATGGCAGAAATGTAGATATGAAAAAGAAAGTGACCCACAGAAGGGCTGCCCAGAAGCATTTTGGGCAGCAAAGATAGGAGGCTGCCCAGAAGAAGCCGGGGAAGCAAACATAAAATATTGATTTTAAAAGAGATTAACCCAGGAATATCTTAGGGGAGTGTTTGTTGGCTGAGAGAGTTTTAGAAATGCCTGGTCATTGAACTAGTCAAGGCATATCAAAATTAAACTAGCATAAGTGTGTCTTTCAGTCACAACAAAGAGTGGGTGCAGGAGTGTGACCCACCAGGAGCCAAAGTAGTTTAACTAATTCACGGCTACACCATTACACTACAGGTTTTCAAAATGGCCACATACACCATAGGGTGTGAACAAGATGAGACATGGGGTACAAGAATTTTCCATTTACTCTCTTTGCTGCCTTTTTCAAAGCTCTATTGAAATATAGCTTGCAGTCTATAAGATATACATACCCCTTTAAAATTTTAGTATATTCATGTTTGTGCTACCTTCACTATAATTGAATTTTAGAATATTCTTATTATGGAACTAGAATGATGGCTCCACAGTTAAAATTGTCTCTGCTGCTCTTGCAGAGGACCAGCGTTCAGTTCCCAGCCAACACAGGCAGCTCATCTATATATAACTCCAGACCCAGGGAATCGGATGTCCTCTTCTTACCTCTGCAGGCTCCTGCACTCATATGCACATATCCCTCCAACACATATGCACATAATTAAAAATAAAATAATATCATTTCTTAAAGGGAAGTTTCAGCTGGAGAGATGGCTCAGTGGTTAAAAGCACTTGTTGTTCATGCAAAAGACCCAGATCCAGTTCCTAGTGTCCACGCGGTGGCTTAGAACCTCTGTAGCTTCAGTTTCAGGAATCTGATGCCCTCTTCTGGCCTCCATGGGCAATTGACTCACATAGTACACTTTTTTTTTTTTTTTTTTTTTTTTTTTTTTTTG
>NW_021604681.1:2868129-2878077 GCF_004785775.1 Grammomys surdaster | reverse complement strand
TTTTTTTTTTTTTTTTTTTTTTTTTTTTTTGGTTTGGTTTTTCAAGACATGGTTTCTCTGTGCAGCCCTGGCTGTCCTGGAACTCACTCTGTAGACCAGGCTGGCCTCGAACTCAGAAATCCGCCTGCCTCTGCCTCTGCCTCCCAAGTGCTGGAATTAAAGGCGTGCGCCACCACCGCCCGGCTTTTTTATTTATTTATTTTTCATAGTACACTTACTTGAAGTGAAAACACTCAAAATGCATAAAAGAAAAATAATAGAGGAACCTTTGAAGAGAACCAAAATTAGATTCCCAGCACCACGTGGTAATTCACAACCATCCACAACCTTAGTTGCAAGAGATTTAACGGTCTCTTCTGACCTACTTCAGAACCAGACATACAAAGGGTGTGCATGCATACATGAGGCAAAGGACATTTACATATAAAGTAAATGAAATCATTTTTACAAAAGAACATTAGTTTGCAAGCATACTGCATTTCTAATAGCAACCTCATTCACTCCACCCCCAAACAACCACTAATGTTTATCTGTATAGACTTTCCTGTTATGGATATTTTATATAAATGAAATCATGTAATAAGAATTTTAATAGACTCACATGTAATGCCATTTTCAAGGATCATCCATGTTGTGTCCCATAGTCAATGCTTCATTTTTTTAATGACCAAACATATTCCTTTGTATAGAAATAGAACATTTTTTTTATCTGTTCATCAGCTTGTGAACATATTGGTTGTTCCCAAGTTGGGGATAGTATAATTTTGTGATAAAAAAAAATCCATGAAGAAATTTTTATTTTATTTAAATACATGCTTTCGATTCTCCCAATGTATATTTATAGAAAGAAAATCTGAGTCAAATGGTAATTTGAGGTAAATCGTAGAACTGCCAGAACGTTTTCCATATTGGCTACACAAGTAACATTTATATTAAGGCTTAAATTTCTCCATATTGTCAACAGCCCTGATATTTTCCATCTAATGAAAGCACATTGATATCATGGTATGATTTAAATTTTTATGTACATTTAGTTATTTACTTTCTTGAAGGGCTTAGTGTGGGTGGAGGACATCCCTTGGGAGTCAGTTCACCTTGGGAATCCTCAGGATCAAAGTTAGTTTATTAGGATTGTTGGCCAACAACTTTACCCAATGAGCCTCTCTGGAGACCCATGGTGTGCTTTTGGCTGTTGAGATATTCATGAATAATTATATGGAGAACCCTGTTATGTATGCAGTGTACATTTACAGGACCTTTGGAAAAAATTGTCTGCTCCAATACTATCTATTTATTTTAAGTTAAACATGTTTAATTTAATTGTAGCGATGTCATTAAAAACAAAGGCCTTGGGAGGTACTGCCACCTCTGCGCTCGGCCGAGGCAGGAGCCGGCCACGCGCACCAGCTCGGGGGACGGGCCCGAGGGAAGCCCCGCCCCCAGGGCGCGCGAATTGGTTCCTCGCAGCGCCGGGCCTCTCCCAGCCATCGCCCCTCCCTTCTTCCGGGCCTCGAGCCCCCCGTGCGCCGCGTCGGGACCGCGCTCGCCCTCTCGGCCGCGCGCTCCTCCGCCCGCCAGTCTGGTCGGCGCGCGCTCGGCGGCGGCCAGAAGACACAGCAGTCTGCGCTCGCTCGACGAGCCTCGCGCAGCTCTCATTCGGCTCCCTGGCCTCGGAATGCGGTCGCAGCTGGCGAGGGTGCAGTCCCCCGGATCTGCAGCGGGTAAAATGAAGACCGAAACTGCTGCTGTTGTCTTCTTTTTCACAAGGCTGGTTCGAAAGCATAAGTTGAAAAAAGAAGCAGTTGATAGATTTGCTGAGAAATTGACTCAAATACTTCAAGAGAAATATAGAAATCACTGGTATCTAGAAAAACCATCAAAAGGACAGGCCTACAGATGCATTCGTGTCAATAAGTTTCAGAGAGTTGATCCCGATGTCCTGAAAGCCTGTGAGAACAGCTGCATCTTGTACAGTGACCTGGGCTTGCTAAAGGAACTCTGGGTGGATCCCTGAGAGGTGTGCAGCTGGTATGGAGAGAAAAACAATGCATTCATTGTTGCCAGCTTTGAAAATGAGGATGAGAACAAGGATGAGATCTCCAAGAAAGTTATCAGGGCTCTTGATAAGGTGACCTCTGATTATCATTCAGGGTCCTCCTCCTCAGACGAAGACACAAGCAAGGAAGTGGAAGTGAAACGGAGCTCAGTGGCTGCAACGCCAAGCCCCGTACCAGATATCAGAACTGATATTCCCATCTCTTCCAATGTGGCACCCTTTGCCCAGAAAGAAGCCAGGAATGTACCGAGGGAGTGGCCATCAGACTCACTACCCTCCTCCTGTTCCATTTGCTTATCCAAATCCAGGAAGGAAGGCTAAACCATTCTGCCCAATTCCAGTGACAGGGTACCTCCTCCTGGAATGCACTGTGACCGAAACCACTGGATTAATCCTCACATGCTAGCACCTCACTAGCTCAATTAATTGTGTTGATGTCATGTTGATAAAAGGGAGACATACCTTCCTATAAACTAAGAGTTCATATTTGTAGTGAAGTTAGATGGGCAAAACCATCAAACTTATTTTTATAGAAAAGTTATTGAGAATAATCTTTCTTTTTTTTCTTTTCTTTTTTTTTTTTGTTTGTTTGTTGAGACAGGGTTTCTCTGTGTAGCCCTGGCTGTCCTAGAACTCACTCTGTAGACCAGGCTGGCCTCGAACTCAGAAATCCACCTGCCTCTGCCTCCCAAGTGCTGGGACTAAAGGCGTGCGCCACCACCGCCCGGTGTGCCTGAGTTTTTAATATTGGACTTGAGTATTTATATATTGTGCATTGACTCTGTTGGATACAAAAACACTGTAGGAGTGGGCGATGTGTTCCTTATAGCACCTTTGAGCATTTACTTTATGGAGAGTATGTAAGTTATTTATACAGAAGGACATCTACTTTATGTCATTATTTAGAAGAATTGTGTGAAATCATGTAGTTGCAAATAAAAAGTAGTTTGAGGCAAAAAAAACAAAAACAAACAAACAAACAAAAAAACAAAACAAAGGCCTTGGTAAAGGTCTTTTAAGACAAAGACTTCAGGCTTTCATGAGCAGTTCAATTAGACAGTCTTCAAATGAGCAGGATAAACCAACTGCCCCCCCCACACACAAAATGTGCTACAGAAAAGCTTCCTCAGAAGAATGACTGCTCAGTCTGCAGCTAAAACACTTGAGTAGGGCGATCTTGTCCAGAATTTCACTTGAGATGTGAGGTTCTGCCTATTTCTGAATCACTAATCTCTACTTAGTCCTTGGCATGGAGACTGTCTCATTTAGTGTTCAGATTTCACAGGTGGAAGCTTTCCAGTTGTCCAAGATAAATCTTAACTGCTGATCAACTAGTTTTGTGAGCAACAAAATTAGTTCCTCTTGGGATTCTTGATGATTCAAGAGAGTTCCACTCACCCTGAACAGATTCTAAACCTACTGGAAGTTCACCTTAATCCACTAGGTCTAGAACAGGCCTGTCACTTAGGGCAACCGAGAATGTGAAGGTATGGTCTCTTTATAGGTTGTTTCCTGCACTTGTCCATAAAGTTTATTTGATGAGGCCTGGTATACCCGCACAGAACTGACAAGGCCACAAACCTTAATTGCATCTAGAAGCTACAGGGTTACCAACCCTGACAACATCTGCAGCATGATCAGCTAAATTAAAGGAAATCTTGATGTGTCTCTGGTCCCCCAAGTAGTCAACCTCTGTAGGCTTTGGCTTCACTGATGATCTTCTTCAGGCAGCATACTGTTGGTGAGCTCACTGTAATGCAACCTCATGTTTCCCTCAAGATGAGCCTGGGGATTCTTACACAAAATGCTAGGTTGAGGATGTACTAAATGAACTGGATCACAATACAGTTGCACAGACTTCATGACTTTCTCCAGCAGGAATTCTGCCAGATATGAGCTATCAGCAAGCAGGAGCTTGTAGCATCTGCTCTACTCCATTCAGTCAGTAAGCAGAGATAGATGAGTCATTTTATTGTATCGACTTATTTCTGTAATACGTGTTCCTGTGTGAATAGATGTTCACATGTGTGCAAATGCATGAATGTGTGTGCATGTGTGAGTAGAGGCCAGAAGGTATCTTCCTATATTGTTCTTCATGATTTTTTTTTTTTGGTTTGGTTTTTCGAGACAGGGCTTCTCTGTATAGCCCTGGCTGTCCTGGAACTCACTTTGTAGACCAGGCTGGCCTCGAACTCAAAAATCCGCCTGCCTCTGCCTCCCAAGTGCTGGGATTAAAGGCGTGCGCCACCACTGGCCGGCATTCTTCATGATTTTTACAGACAGTTTCTCTCACAGAACCAGTATCTCATCAGTTCAGATAGACAGGCTGACATAGAAAGCCCTGGGATTTTTCTTATCTCTGCCTTCCCAGTACCAGGATTATAGGTGTGTATCACCATGTCTGGCTCTTTGAGTGCTGGAGATCATACTCACATCCTCGCGCTTTCCTGGTATTTACTTTCCTGACTGAGTTGTCTTCCTAGTTCCACGTGACTTTTTAGTTGGTTTGTGGTTTGGTACTGGATATTGAACTCTACTTACTATGCATTCTTTTGTTTTTCTTTTTTTAAAGAAAAAATAAAATGACTAAGCCAGGTGGTGGTAGCACATGCCTTTAATCCCAGCACTTGGAAGACAGAGGCAGGAAGGTGGATCTCTGAACTGGAGGCGAGCTTGGTTTACAGAGTGAGTTCCAGGACAGCCAGGAGGACACAGAAAACTGTGTCTTGAAAAACAAAACACACTATCTCTTGACCATTTTAAATTGGATTATATTTCTTTTGACTATCAAGACTTTAACGTTTCTTTTATATTCTGGATATCTTTTTATTTAGATATATTGTTCACTTGCTTGCTTGCAACTGGCCTCACGATATAGCTGAGGCTAACCTTGAACACTTGATCCTCCTGTCTCCTCTTTCCAAGTGCTAGGAACAACTAGCCCATTCCACTATGCCTGGCTCAGATGTTTTTATCTTCCTTCATAATTTCGAACTTTCAATATGCTTTATAATCAATAAATTAACAGCAATAAGTGTATACAAATTATAACTAAATTTAAGAAGTACGATCAGCCGGGCAGTGGTGGCACACGCCTTTAGTCCCAGCACTTGGGAGGCAGAGGCAGGCGGAGTTCTGAGTTTGAGACCAGCCTGCTCTACAGAGTGAGTTTCAGGACAGCCAGGGCTACACAGAGAAACCCTGTCTCAAAAAACAAACAAAGAAACAACAAAAAAAAAGAAGTATGAGCAAAGTAAGGGACCTGCAATTAAGAATCTATAAACCACTCTTTTAATATTTTTTTTTACTTTCCTTCCTTCTTGGCTGAAGTGGAAACTGACTGACTGCAACAAATGAACTTTAGTTCTTAAATTACTCCCTGTAGGGGGTTGGTCTGGTGCAGCTATGCTAAATACTTTATCCCAAAATCTGTTTGTCCCAAGACAAGCAAATTCTCACATAAACCAGCTTTTGTTGTGTAAAACTTGCCTCCTAGTTATCCCTGATAGGTTAATAAAGATGCCTACAGCCTGGTCTGGACAGAAGAGGGCAGGGTGGAGAGAAGTTTACTGGGCTTGGGGTCTCTTTACTGGGCAGGGACCTCAAAGAGAGCAGAGAAGAAGGAAGTCAGCAGTCGGCCACCGGTTACGTGGATCAAGGGCAAATGGCCATGAGGGCTGGCCTAATGGAGTAGGAGCAGCCAAGTAGAACATGGCAAATGGTATCTCGGAGATCTCCACAGGGAATTAGACACCATAGCACAGAGGGCTTTTATGCATATTATAAATCTAACGGTTTCTTTGTCTTTTACCTGGGAACAATGTGGTCTGAAGACAACAAAGGGGTGTAACAACCCTCAGAATAATATTAACCACAACAATTCCCATTGAAATATGTTTGCCATCTAATCTAGTTGTTGGCCAAAGTAGCCTGATGGTAACCCACCCCTATTGCCAAAGTTACTGGTTGCTTTGCACAAACTCACAGCAAGGCCCTACTGCTGAACTGTAACAACTCATTGAACATGGAGAAGTGAAACTGATGCCTACATTAAGACTTCACCACTATGAGCTAGAAACCATGATACTGGAAGGTACTCTGCACACGACCAAAGGAGAAAGGTAACCCAGTTACAAACTTTGTAATCTACAATGGTGACATTTATGCAAGTTGAACTAGTGCAACAGTGACTCAATGCTTGTGGAACTAAACCAACAAATATCTGATTGGATTTAAGACCCACTCTGTGAAACGTAACCCATGCCTGGCACTGCTTGAGTGGCCAAGAACCTGAGACTAGATAGCCCAGGGACCTAGGATAAAACCAAATATTACTGTTCTGCTAAAAGAATGTAGCAATAAAAAGGACTCCTGATGACATTCTAGTATACATATAGACCAGTGCCTTGCTCAGCCATCATCAGAGAAGCCTTCTTTTGCAGCAGACGGGAGCAAATAAGGAGCCTCATAGTTGGACAATGTACAGAGAGGAGGAAGAGACCTTGGATATTGGAAGGTACTCTGCCTACTACCAATCAATATACTTCAGTTTTATTTAGGTGTCTATTTGTATCCTAATGGGAGAGAGAGAAAAAGGGTGGAGATTTTAGTATCTACCTCAGTCCTAAATGGGATGTTTCTATCAGTTCCATCCCATCCCCTTATAGCTCAGGAAACTTTGCTGAAGAGGAGGCAGAAAAATTGTAAGAGCCGGAGGGGATGGAGGACACCAAGGAAACAACATCTTCTAAATACTACAGGACCAGTGCACACATGAACTCACAGACTGTAGCAGCACATGACCCGCATCTATCTGAGCCTGATGAAGTCCCAATGCTGAGAGGGGAAGTGGACACGAGCTCCCATCCCTAACCCAGAAGCTATCTTGAACTGATAACAGTTTGCAAATGAAAGATTAATTTTCTCCAACAGCATCACACTTAAGGGGCAGGACCCGTGGCCAGTAGTAGATGGCAAAACAAAATAAACTGAATGGCATTATCATTGACTTAATGGCCAATGTCCACATAGAAGTGAATACATACACATACCATATTTCTGGGCCATGCATTTTTGCCTGTGAATTTTATGATATCATTCTAGTTAGTGGGTGAGTGAGTGAGTTAGTTAGTTAGTTAGTTAGTTAGTTAGTTAGTTAGTTTTTTGAGACAGGGCTTCTCTACATAGCCCTGTGCTTCCTAGAACTCACTCTGTAGACCAGGCTGGCCTCAAACTCAGAGATCCACCTGCCTCTGCCTTCTGAGTGCTGGAATTAAAGATGTGTGCCACCACCACCCAGCTTTCATTGTTTTTAATGGCT
Source organism: Grammomys surdaster (assembly GCF_004785775.1). Classification (NCBI taxonomy): domain Eukaryota; kingdom Metazoa; phylum Chordata; class Mammalia; order Rodentia; family Muridae; genus Grammomys; species Grammomys surdaster. Next base: position 2,870,701 of record NW_021604681.1, on the reverse strand, counting down.
GAGTGATATACTCCATTGTGTAAATGTATCACATTTTCTTCATCCATTCTTCTGTTGAGGGACATCTAGGTTGTTTCCAATTTCTGGCTATTATGAATGGAGCAGGAGTGAATGTGTTTGAGCAAGTTTCTTTTTGATAGGATGAAGCATCCTTTGGGTTTATTCATAAGAGTGATAATAGCTACATCTTGAAGAAAATTAATTCCCATCTTCCTGAGGAACTATCACCGTGCTTATGATCATGACTGTATAAGTTTTCACTCCTTAGTACTGGATGAGTGTTCCCCTTCTCAACATTCTTGCCAGCATGAGCTGCCACTAGCATTATTGATGTTAACCATTCTCATGGGTGTAAAATGAAATGTCAAGGTAGTGTTTAGTCAAATTTCCCTAATAGCTAAGGATGTTGAATATTTCTTTAAGTGTTTCAGCCATTGAGTTTCTTCTTTTGAGAATTCTGTTTAGATTTGTACCCCATTTTCAGTTGAGTTATTTTTTTCTTGATATCTAGGATTTTTAAGTTCTTTATATATTTTGGATTTTAGCCCCTCTATTAGATGTGTAGTTGGTATAAAATATCTTTTCACACTATGTAGGCTGCTGCTTTGTCCTAAATGATGATGCTCTTTGCCTTCCAGATGCTTCTCAGTTTTATGAGGACCCCCATTCATTAATTGTTGATCTTAGTGCTGGTGCTAATGATGTTCCGTTCAGAAAATCTTTTCTGTGCCAATGAGTTCAAGACTAACCTCCACTTTCCCAATTATCAGGGGTATCTCCTATCAGGAAATTCAGTGTATCTAGTTTTACGTTGAGCTCTTCGATCAATGTGTAGTTGAGTTTTATGCAGAGTGATGAGTATGGATCTACTTGAATTCTTCTATATGCAGACATCCATCCAGTTTGAACAACACCACTAGTCGAAGACACTGTCTTTTTTCCAGTGCTGGGAGTGGGGAAGCCACAAGCAGAACATACTGCATTATATACTTTAAACAAAAAAAAAAAAAGAAAAATATACTTGACAAATAACCAAGTATTTTAGGTTATCCTAGATGATCAACACATATAATTCTGGTAACCCTAAATATGAATGATGAAGAAAGGTGACTGAAAGGTATGTGTTTACTCTGTAAAGCTCAGTAACCACCACATAGCGATTGTTTTAGTAAATCTCATCAAAGGCAAATATCATTCACTTTATTCTACATATCAGGAAATGGACAGACATGTTAAGTTACATTACAGAACAGTCCTGATGAATCACACAGTGGAATCAGATTTCAAGTTGGTCTCCAAAGCTCTTTTCCCCTATGGAACAATGTCTATTAGCTATATTACAGGAGATTTATGAATTGAGTCAGAAGTAGAACTAAATGATCTAGCTTTCAATTCTGAGATATTCTGAGGATGTCTAAATATGAAGAGCCATACATACCTGTGTCAGTTTTCATTCCTATGAATATCTGGAAGTAAGAAGCATTTTGCTTTATAACCTTTGAGTATATTCATAACAGTAAGATACATAAATTAAACTAATAACTTTCTGAGATGATGGTAGGTTAAATGTTGAGCTGAAGCTACAAAACGAACCATATTACAAATATTACAATTTTTTACATTTTCATCATTGTTTTGTTATTTTATTTATATGTAATTTATATTTTATTATTTATATTTTATTTATATATTATAGTCAGATCACAATTTTGTATATATTATATATTATATAACTTCTATTTGTTCTTATTAAGAATATATTTCATAAAACAAATGTACCATATTTTCAATTAATGAGAAAGAAAATCACGCCATGTCTAAATGAACAAGATGAATAGAGTATCAAGATCCATTCATTTCACCCAACTAATTTTTTCAAGCCACATCAGAAACAATCAAAGTATTGTCATCAGTATACATGAAGTAGCCTTATAAATGTCTAGTTAAATCATAACATGCTAATTTTGACAATAGTCTAAGAACTATTGAGTATGTTGTCATCTAAATTATGTCACAAGCAATAGAATATTTTCATATAGACAATAGGCTAAATGAGAAGAAATAAAAGTACATTATTTTTTATGAAATAAAGTCAATTTCATTTTGCCTTGTAGTAGAAAACATATTTATTTCAAGACTCTGAAACCAGATGTGTCACTTCAGATATCCAGTGAGTACATTTCTAGTAAATATTATCTTTCCCTGGCCAGTGTCATTTTAATGTCCTGAGTGATGCCCGCTGCTTTTGGCATATAATAACTGGTGCTACAAGATACAAAATTCCTATTGGGAATTACTTCTCTGTGGATGGAGGGTTCTTTTTCCATTGAGGGAATTAGAAAACCAATGACCTGAGCCCTAGTAGAAAGACTTGACTTTAATTGGTATACATGTGTAACAGACAAGTCCACAGAGGAAAGCAGGAGCTGATTTTTATTGAAGTTAAATTGCTAACTGTGGGATGAACTAAATCACATTCTCACTTAAATATCTGAAATGACATACCCATTTAATTAAGTTTAAAAAAAACCAGCCATCTGACAATAAGTGAACTATCCATTAGTACAAAACA
>NW_021604681.1:2840617-2867729 GCF_004785775.1 Grammomys surdaster | reverse complement strand
CCTCTCCCTCTCCCTCTCGGCATACAAAAGAAATACGAAAGTGTATGAAATTATATCTTGCTACCAAAATAATTTCTTTTTTTTTTTAAAAGATTTATTTATTTGTATGAGCACACCGTAGCTGTCTTCAGACATACCAGAAGAGGGCATCAGATCCTCTTACAGATGGTTGTAAGCCACCATGTGGTTGACTGGGAATTGAGCTAAGGACCTCTGGAAGAGCAGCCAGTGCTCTTAACCACTGAGCCATCTCTCCAGCCCTCCAAAACAACTTCTTGTTAGTGGAAAAATACTAGAGCCAGGTGGTGGTGGTGTACGACTTTAATCCCAGCACTTGGGAGGCAGAGGCAGGCAGATCTTTAAGACAGCCCGGGCTACACAGAGAAACTCTGTCTCAAAAAATAAAACAAAAACTGATAGGTAAACAGATTTTATATACAAAATGTAAGTTTGAAACTATAGCAGAAACAATAAGTAGAGAGTAGAGAAGAAATATATCTCAACATGAAACCTAATGATTTTCTGTTTATGGAAGTAAGAATATTTTTCTTTACAGTTTACAGCATCTGATTATTCCAACATATAAAAGGAGAGTGAGGGGCTGGAGAGATGCCTCATCGGTTAAGAGCACTGACTGCTCTTCCAGAGGTCTTGAGTTCAATTCGCACTTAACCACATGGTGGCTCACAACCATCGTTAATGGAATCTTATGCCCTCTTCTGGTGTGTCTAAGATAGCTACAGTAAATAAGTAAATTAAAAAGAAGGAAAAAAAGAAAGACAAGAAAAAAGAGAATGAATGACAGATTTTACAAAAGGTTATAGGCTTTTTTGGGGTTTTGGGTTTTTTGAGTTTTTTTCTTGTTTGTTTGTTTGTTTGTTTTTCAATCAACCACAGTAGAGTTTATTATTACAATGATTGGCACAGCTGGATTCCACTTCTAAGGCAGGCTACCTGCCTGCCTTGAGGCTCTTACCCAACCTCCCCCTCTGGGGGAACTCGACTAGGCCATGGACCCCATAAAGCTCTGAATGCATTTATTTAGACTTTCTTTCGGACATGTGCAGGTTTTCCCTCTGAAAAAGTTAAGAACCTTGTCCCGCCTACCCTGAGGCCTGCCAGTGCAGCCTGCAGAGAGTGATTCCCGCTGCTTTGTAATTCCGAAAAAAATAGAATTGGTGTCAAGTGTGAGTGCTAAGTGATGTCAGGGTGGCCCCAGCAGCCTCCAGAGGGGCACCAGAGGGGCACCGTGGGGACAGTCTCAAGCTATCTTCTGATGGGTGGACACTATGCAGCGTGTGACAGTACCAGGCTGCCTACAGTTTGTCCAGGAAGTTGTCCAGTGCTGGGATGCCCTCCTTCCGGCCTTTGCCGGTCTCAGCTACCACTTGACTGGGGAGGCTGCTGTTGTCAAAGGGGTCCCCAGGTAGAATCTGCCAGTGGTCAAACACACACTGCGAAAAGCCTGGCCACCAGTGTTGGATCAAAGGTCGGTGGTGAAGTCAACGGACTCATTGACAGGCAGGTATTCCTTGACCACGAACATGGGAGTACAGGCCACCTGGGACTCCTCAAATACATTACCATGCTTCCTGTTCCTGTTCAGGACACCATACATGCCACCCACTTGCTCAGGACACTGGATCTCAACCAGATAGATAGGCTCCATGAGGCGGGGCTCTTGCGGGCAGCACACTGACATAGAGGCAGCGTGCTGTGAGAATGATCTGGCCACCTCCTCGGTTGATGGCATCAACATGCAGTGTCACATCATGAGCATAAAATCGCACACCACGCATTGCTCCTCACAAAGAGCGCCCTCCTTAGTAGCCCACTGGAAGCTGGCCACCACACTGTCCTTGATCTCATTCAGGTACTGCACACCCTTCGTGGTGTCAGTGAGAATGTTAGGGCCAGTTCCATCAGGTCCGAAGCACCAGATCTTGTGGACTTCAGCAACATCCTATTCATACTTTTCGGTCAGGTAGCGGGCATGCGCTTTGAGATCCCGGTGAGCAGACACCTCACCCTTATCGATGTCCTCTGCCAGGCCAGGGAAGAGCCTGGCCTTCATGTACAGCCGGTTGTGCTTGTTGGGGGACTTGGACAGACACAGCATGTTGGACTATCTCCTAGTATGACACAACAGGGTCAGATTTTTTGATGTTCCCATCAGGCATGGTCCTCCTCCAGGTCCTTGAGGCAGATCTCCAGGTGCAACTGACCGGTGCCAGCAATGATGTATTCTCCAGACTCTTCAAGGGTGCACTGCACCATAGGGTCAGGCTTAGCCAGCCGCTTCAGCACCTCCACCAGCTTGGGCAGGTCAGCTGGGTTCTTGGCCTCCACTGCCACCTGACGACAGGGCTGACTGAACTTCATCACTTGCATATTGTGAGCATGCGCAAAGGTGGTGATGGTCCCGGTCTTCACAAGGACCTGGTTCACTCCAACCAACTCCACAGTGTTTCCACAGGGCACATCCTCAAATTCTCAATCACCCTTGGCTGCAAACTTGCCCATGTACATCTCTGCAAACTGCCTCAGAGTGAAGGCCCAGCCATGCAGGCCAGAACCAAAGTCCATGGTGCCCAGGACAGGGTTAGTCATGATATTACTGGTGGGCCCACTCTCGCCCTCACCATAGTTAGAGATGATGACATTGACTTTCTCCACAATGCACTGGAAGGTCTGGTAGAGCTCCTTGCACTCCAGCTGCAGCTCAAGGAGGGCCCGGTCCATCTTATTCATCATCAGCACAGGTTTGATGTGCTCAACAATGGCCTGTCGCAGCACTGTTTCTGTCTCTACACACACACCAGACACACAGTCCATCATCACCATGCAAGGCAGCTATCACCTCTGAAGAGAAGTCCACATGGCCTGGAGAGTCGATAAGGTTGATGAGGAAGACTGAACCATCCTTACTCTGCTTTAATGAAGTTCAGGTCGTTCTCAGAGAGCTCATAGAAGAGGGAGATAACAATGGACTTAATTGTGACGCAGCACTCCTGTTCATCATTGCGTCAGTGAAGCGTGTCTCCCTAGCTCCAGCAGAGGCGAGGATGCCCACCTTGCACACAAGGGAGTCGGTCAGTGTGGACTTGCCATGGTCCACATGAGCGATGACTGTTACGTTCCAGATGTTGGCCTTCTTCTATAATTGTACGGATCTGATTTACTGTGAAGTTCACCATGGTGGCGAATTGCAATGGATTCTCAGAGACAGAGGTGAACAGGGAGGCGCATCGAAGATGGCAGTGGCTGCGGGGGGGAAACAACGGTTATAAACTTTTTTAAAAAGACTTTTCTTTTTTGTGTTTCTCTGTGTAGGCCTGGCTGTCCTGGAACTCACTCTGTAGACCAGGCTGGCCTTGAACTCAGAAATCTGCCTGCCTCTGCCTCCCAAGTGCTGGGATTAAAGGCGTGCACCATCACCGCCCGGCTTAAAAAGACTTTTCATTTGCCATAGTTAATACTAAATCTCGAAAGAAGTAATAAAATATGCTAGCTAATATTTTGCTCAAGTTGGATTCCCTTTTTACAGAATATTGACCATAATTTTTAAAAGCTTATAAAATTTTCCTACCAATATAATATTAATTCAAAGTCAGAATTTAGCTCTCTGTATTAAAATCATAGTTTCAAGGGAATAGACAGATTTTAATTGATCAATAGAATAAAATATAAAACCCCGCCGGGCAGTGGTGGCACACGTTAATCCCAGCACTTGGGAGCCAGAGGCAGGCGTATTTCTGAGTTCGAGAGTTTGAGCCTAGCCTGGTTTATAGAGTGAGTTCCAGGACAGCCAGGGCTACACAGAGAAACCCTGTCTCGAAAAAAAAAAAAACAAAATAAATAAATAAATAAAAAAAAATGGTACAGCCACTTTGAAACATAGTTTGACAGTTCCTTCCAAATCTAAAACTAGTTTTGGCCATATGATCAAACAGTTGAGATTTTGTCATTTACCTCAGAAACATAAAGACATATTTCAAACAGGAACTTGTACATGAATGCTCGCAACCAGTTATTCATAGTAGTAAAAAAACTGGAAATTACGCTAATGCTTTCAGTGGGTGGATGGGTGAACTACTTGAGAGAAAAAAATTACTGATATTAATAACAACATGAACAGATCTCAAGGGATTATGCAGAATGAAAATATACAGTCTGAAAGCTCACATATAATGTGGTTTTATTTGTGCATCATTCATGAAATAGCACATTGATGGTTGCCAGGCATTAAGAATGGGAGGGAGGGAGAGTAATCCAGGTATGCCTATAGAACAGGCCTTTAAATCCTACAGTTGATAAAGTTGATTGCAGTGCTGAGCAAGCCCACACATGTGCAGACACACAAAGCCTGTTATTGAAATTTGAATAGGCTTTATGGCTTATACCAACCTCAGTATGTTGATTTCCTGATGGTTCCAGAGGTAGGTAAGCTGTCATTATTAGGGAACACTATAGAAAGAGTATGACTACGCCATGGTTCCTTGTATATTTCTTTCCTTTGTTTCCCATTTCCTGTGACCTATAAGTATATCTAATTTTAAAAAATGAAAATTTCAATTCACAGGATAATACATTAAATGTATCTTGTGGACAAGTTGCCTAGTAACAGATTTCTTTTTTTTGTTTTGTTTTGTTTTTCGAGACAGGGTTTCTCTGTGTAGCCCTGGCTGTCCTGGATCTCACTCTGTAGACCAGGCTGGCCTCGAACTCAGAAATCCGCCTGCCTCTGCCTCCCAAGTGCTGGGATTAAAGGCCTGCGCCACCACTGCCCGGCTTAGTAACAGATTTCATACATCACAAAAATGATTTTAACTGCACTTTTTACTAATTAATGTTCTTAATTCCAAATGCTATATGCATTTCGTTTGTTTGTTTGTTTGTTTGTTTTGTTTTTTGTTTTTCGAGACAGGGTTTCTCTGTGTAGCCTGGCTGTCCTGGAACTCAACTCTGTAGACCAGGCTGACCTCGAACTCAGAAATCCACCTGCCTCTGCCTCCCAAGTGCTGGGATTAAAGGCGTGCGCCACCACTGCCGGCTTTATTTCTTTTTTAAAAGGTTTATTTATTTTATGTATATGTATACACTGTTGTTGTCTTCAGGCACACCAGAAGAGGGCATCAGATCCCATTACAGATGGTTGTGAGCCACATGTGGTTGCTGGGAATTGAACTCGGGACTTCTAGGAAGAGCAAGCAACCAGTGCTCTTAACCACTGAGCCATCTCCAGCCCTCCTTTTAATTTTTTTTTTTTAATTCAGTTCATCATCAAAATCAGTGAGAACAGGAACTCAAGCAGGGCAGGAACCTGGAGGCAGAAGCTGCTTACTGGCTTGCTAACATGGCTTGATTAGCCTGTTTGTTTATTTTTTAAATAGGACCCCAGAAAACAAGCCAAGGGATGGCCCCACCTACAATGGGCCAGGCCCTCTCTCATGAATCACTAATTTAAAAAAACACCTTCCAGGCCCAGCAGTGGTGGCCCATGCCTTTAATCCCAGCTCTCAAGAGGCAGAAGCTGGCAGATCTCTGAGTTCAAGGACAGCCTGGTCTACAGAGAAAAACTCTGTCTCAAAAAAAAAGAAAAGCTTTCTGGGTTTGCTCTATCTTATGTAACATTTCCACCGTTAAGGCTCCCTCCTCTTGGATAACTGGCATACATAGTTGGCATACAAAACTCATATAATGTTGGTAAAATAAACAGATTTTTTTCTTTTTTATTAAAAATTAAATTTTTCGCCGGGCAGTGGTGGCGTACGTCTTTAATCCCAGCACTTGGGAGGCAGAGACAGGCGGATTTCTGAGTTCGAGGCCAGCCTGGTCTACAGAGTGAGTTCCAGGACAGCCAGAGATACACAGAGAGACCCTGTCTCGGAAAAGAAAAGTTAGATTTTTCATACACTATATTCTAATTACGATTTTCTTTCCCTCAGCTCCTCCCAGATTCTCTCTACTTCCCAATCCACCCAAATCCACTACCTTTCTTTTTCTCATTAGAAAATAAATAGGCGTTTGAGGCCAGCCTGGTCTACAGAGTGAGTTCCAGGACAGCCAGGACTACACAGAGAAACCCTGTCTCGAAAAAACCGAAAAAGAAAAAAAAAGGCATCCTTTAAATCTAGCAAACAAACAAACCATAATAGAACAAATGGAACACACAAGGAAAAAATAAGAACCAAAGGAAATGCACAAGAAACACACACAGTCATGGAGACATACACATTTCCTTACACAGAAATCCCGTAAAAAACACAAAAATGGAAAAAAAAAAGTTAAAAGAAAAAGACCTGCAGGGTAGGAAAATGCCCAAATGAAGCATTATGAGACAAACAAAGCAAAGACAAACCTCCAAAAACTCAGATGCTACTGAGTTCATTTTGTGCTAGCCATCTACTGATGGGTTATAGTGCCTGGCTATGAATGTGGCTTGTGTCCCCAGTAAGGCTCCATTTGACAAACCTAAGTGTTCCTTTGTGGAAGATCTATTGGAAATAGACTCTAGGTTAGGAATGGGGCATGTGCCCACATCTTCTCTCAGCACTGGGACCCTAGCTGGCTTAGATCTGTTCAGGCTCCACAAGTATAGCAGAATGTCACAAGGAGTCATTTGGCTGCTATGTTCTGTTCCATCAGTAAAAGTATTTCGGGTGTCCCCTAGGTCCGTGGACAAATGGACTATATCCGTCTAGGGCTTAGGTTCTTGGTCCCATGGGGTATTGTTTTAAAAATACTCATTATTCTATTGTAGATCTCCCTTAGGAGTTGTTTTTGTTAGGCCTAAAACCCAGGACAACTGGCTAACAGGTCCTCGTTAACATATTAAATGCGGACTGGCCTCCAGGTTCTCCCAGCATCCCTCAGTACTTATCTGTTACTGGATATGGCTGGAGTTCCCAGGCTCTACCTTAAACTTCCCCAACCCAGGCAGGGGCTGGGCTACCCTTCTTCCAGCTGCCCTTTCTTATATAAGCCAACCATTTTGATTACCTGGCCTTTTTGTCTACCCTTTGCCTTTTCTGTCTCTTGGTCTGGCTCCCCTCTCCTCTCCCTTCTCTCTTCTCACGTGGCCTGACTTAATCTGGTCATCTTCACTCTGGACTCTTCCTAGATGTCCCTGCCTCTGGCTATGCTCTCCCTTTTATCTACAATAAATTTTTCCTCCCCCATAGCTAGGAGCAGTCTTGTCCTTTCCTTTTTTGTTTATTTTTTTCATTCAGTTTTGTCTCCTGAAGTTAGGATTCTTCAATATAGAAAAGAAGAACAAAGTTAGGTGTGATGGCACAAGCCTTTAATCCCAGCACTCAGGAGGCAGAGGCAGGTGGATCTCTGTGAGTTTGAGGCCAGCCTGGTCTACACAGCAAGTTCCAGGACAACCAGGATTATGCGGAGAAACCCTATATCTGAAAGAGAGAGACAGAGACAGAGACAGAGAGAAAGCAAACCAAAGCAAAAGCAGAAAAATTCAGGCTACCTTCTTCACAGTGCCTAATAACTCAACATAAGTATATGGGTGAACAGCAAAAACTATTAGTTCAAAAGAGACATTTGCATATTCCCAGGTTAAATTTGTCTAAATAGGATGATATCTAGGCAAATAGTTCACAAATTACAGAATTCATGATAAAGCATCTGAAACTTGCCATTAGCTTCATTGTTAAATATGCTCTCATACTAGGGGGGAAGGAGTTAGCTCTTTGCCATAGTCAATTAAGGATTGTACTCTGTGTCATTCTAACATGGGTGACTACAATAATTAACCATACCTCTTATTCTCATCAAAGTGTTTTCCCTCTTGGTGCCTACGTAAAGTCTCTGCTCTAAGGTGTCAGCTACGATTTCTATTTACAATAAGGAGGACTGAAATTGGAGAGATGGCTCAACTGGTAATGAGCTCTTCCTGCTCTGGCAGAGGAACAAGCTCCCAAAATATGGGTGACAACCTGATCTCCATGGGCGCTGGGCATGGGAGAGGTGCACATACATACATGCAGACAAAGCACGTATACATGTAAAAACTCAAAATAAAGAAATCTTTAAAAAAGGGATACTTTATCCTGGAGCCAAATCCAAGTATTTGTGGCCTGTGAGTTCAGACAGATTTAGCTTCCCCAAATTCTATGTTCCTATGTGGTAGTGGTTTCATTTTGTGTGTGTGTGTGTGTGTGTGTGTGTGTGTGTGTGTGTGTGTGTGTTAGTGGTTTCATGAAGTTTTTCATTGTAATTCAACTAAGGAAGTCATAAATCAACACTCTTCAGATGAAAAAGTTCATGCAAGTCAATATAATTTGACAGGAACATCAGATAGGTGGGTTTGAACCCAGCAAAGTAGGCAAACCTCTGCTATGGGGCCCAGATGCTGCCTGATGACATTCTTAAATTTGAAGTTGAATGTTAGTGGTTCGTTAAGTTACTGCATCCCCAAAAGTTTCACATAATGGTCACATGAAGGACATAATAGTCTCACGAATGTTAGTTCACTTGCAGAAGTGGACAAAGAATGGCTATTGAAGGAGATAACAATGGCCCGTAATAACTTGGCTTTGTCCTGCATCATTCCAGCTGTTCCATATCACTGAAGTTCTAGGCAGACTACAACGCTTTGGTAGCTGTAGTTTCTTTCTGGGAACTTTCATTCATATTGCAAGGGACATGATTTCATTCTTCTTTGCAGTTAAATAAAATTCCATCAAGTGCATATACCACAGTTTCTTTATCCACTGTGATGCTGTTGGACATCTAGATTGGTTCCATAACTTATCTGTTATGCATTGTGCTACCATAAACACTGATTTGGCATTGTGGTGGTTTGGATAAGAATGGTCCCCATAGGCCATCATTTGGCCATATTTGAATGCTAAGTCGTCAGGCAATGGCTATTTGAGAAGGCTTTGGAAGTGTGGCCTTGTTGGAAGAAATATTTCATTTGAGGTGGGCTTTGAGAGTTCATAAGCCTGTGCCAGGCCCAGTCTATCTCCCTGCTTCCCCCTTCCCAGCCTGAGGATGAGAATGTAGCTTTCAACTACTTCTCTAGCACCATGCCTGCCTGCATGCTGCCATTCTCCCTGCCAAGATGATAATGGACTAAACCTCTGAACCTGTAAGCCAGCCCAAATTAAAAAATAAGAGTTGCCTTGGTCTTGGTGTCTCAGCACAGCAATAGGACAGTGATTAAGACAGTAAGTATCTTCGCAATATATTGACTTTGAGTCCTTTAAGTAAATACCTAGAGATGGTGGATCATACAGTAGATTTATTTTCAATTTTTTGAGGAATCTCCATAATAATTTCCATACAGACATTTCTTTGCCAGCATCTGTTGTTCTTTGTTTTCCTAATGCCTGCCGTTCTGACTGGAGTGAGATGGAATACCTACATAGGCTTTTCTTACAATCGTGTATATGTACGAAGGGTATGTGAAAGCAGATGCTTATGTACCACAGCCTGTGTGCAGAAGTCAGAAGACCACTCTCCAGGAGTTGGTTCTCTCCTTCCACCTTATGTTCTGGGGAGTAGAGTCTCCTCATCAGGCTTACTACGCCTCAAGTGCTCTCATTGGCTCACCCGTATCACTTGATCCTTGATATAGTTATCACATGATTTGTTTCTGATGGTTTCTGAGGTTGGGCTTTTTTTCCCTATGTTTATTGGCTTCCGTACTTTCCCTTTTGAGAACTATGTGTCCATTTCACTAGTCTGCTTATTGCTTGTGTTATTTGATTTGTTATTTATTATTTACTCAGGTACCCAAGCTAATCTTGAACTTGCATGGGTATCTGGCGTGCATATTGAATTTCTAATCCTCTTATCTCCACCTTCCAAGTGCCAAGGATATTTTGTTTGGTTTTTAAGAAAGAATCTCCTTCTCGACCTTCTAAGTAGTCTAGGCTGGCTTCATACTCGGGATGTTCTTGCCTCTGCTTCCTGAGTGCTAGTATTATAGGGCTGAGGTACGACGCTCAGCTGGAATTCCTTCTTTTGATGTAGTTGTGTCTTCCAGCCGTGACACTTATAATTCACTGTGTGTGTGCAGGCTTTTCCATGTGAACAGATACATGTGAGTGCATTGTGTTCTTGCTTACATGCGTGAACATACCACAGTATGCGTGTGAGATTAGATGACAATTTGATAAAGTCAGTTTTCTCCTTCTACCATGTGAATTTCATCAATGAAAGGCAGGCCCCAGGCTTGGCAGCAAGTTCCTTTATCCACTGAGCCATCCTGGTAGCTCTCAGTCTTCCATTCCCACTGATTTCATTTGCTGCTCTTCACACTCATCTATTTTCTGGTGACATGAATTTTTAGAAAATATATACAGTGGCCAAGTTACGATACGAGAACTTATGATTTGACATGGAGGTCTCACAAAGCAACTTGCTATGTAGCAGAGTAGGACCTTGAATTTCTAATTCTCCTGTCTCCACCTTCCAAGTGCTAGGATTCCAGGTATCTATCATCCTTCTCAGCTTTGGAAATGGATTGGTGAAACATCAGACACCATCCAAACTTTAGCTACTGAGGAGTAAAGGTCAACACAGCCATTTTTTAATTTTTTGAAAATATTTACTGTTGCATATACATTATACATTTAGTAATATGCACTTCATATATAGGCAGCCCTGCAGCAGCCTTTGCCTTGATCACAAGTTTATTTGGGTGGAAAAGCACAGCAGTATCTGATATACAATATCTTCCACCTAATTAGTACCTGAGGGCAGGTCGTTTATAAACAGAAAACAAGGGACACATTAAACATCCCCAGCAGTACTCTCGGCACACTGTTAAGATCAGACATGAGGAAGACAGTTTGATTTTTAAGTAGAAAGCCAGATAGCCTTCAGAATACCATTAAGTTCAGCAAGCAACTAGAATAACTGGTGATCCATGAAGCAATAATAGTGTCTGCAGCCCCAGACCTGGAGAAATTAATTTTAGTTCATTTTACCTTCCCATTAGAGATCTACTTAAGAGGGCAATATAGAAAACTGTATTTTTTTGCTTTTAGTGTTAATAAGAAATATTTTTAGTATTTCGTACTTAGGAACGTGTACCAAATAGGTCTCTCCTCCACCTGCCAACAAGCACTCCGAAGAGAGTTCCAGGCATCCATGTACTAAGATGGCTATAGAAATCAACCACTGATCAGGGAGTATCTGCCTCAAGGGACCGGTAAGCAGTTACCAAGGATTGCATAGCAGCTCTTGCTTCAAATGGAGATGAGGTCGCCATCTGGTGGATTTTTTTCTTAACTAAAATCAAAATAACATTATGAACACAAGCACAGCCATCTTGAAGAAGATGGAGGGGGAAAACCCCTTCCATTTACCAACAGCGTGCATTTTTTAAAAGGACATTTATTGAGTTTTTATTTTATTATTAGTACTGAATGACTGTCTGTCAGACGTGAAGTATGGAAAAATACCAGGAAAGCTTCGGGTATATATAAAAGTAAATAAATGTGACAGATTTTTGCCATGGGGACTCAGAGTTGAGTAAGCGCAGGAACTATAAACCGTTCAACCTGTAATCTATGACTTGCCACTCCCATATCACCACCTGCCTTGTCTTCTTTCTCTGTACAAGGAAAACAATCGCTTATTCTATGTTTACATGCTGACCACCTACTGGTACTGTGACCCATGGTCATCTCACTATTACCATTTGTTTGTTAATCCTAAAAGGAACTGGGGATGATAATACTTAGTGGTCCACTAATTGCCTGGCTTGTAAAAGGGCCTGGGTTGATCCCTGGTACCACACAAATCAATAACGAAATAATACAAACAAGTTTCCAGGAAGTATGAACTTGGAATGACCCTTGAAATGAGATCTTGTCTGTGAGGCTGAGAGAATACCTAAGTAAGGAGCTAGAAGCATTTACTATACAAGGCTGAAGACTGAGGTTTAAACCCCAGAGCACATATTATTTTAACAAAAATGTAGTAGTAGTGGCCGGGGGAAAGATGGCTCAGTTAGATTCAAACCCCAGCCTCCACATGGTAGCTACCACCTGTAACTGTAGTCTGAAGTTACAATCATGTGGAACAGACATATGTACATGCAAAACATCCATGCACATGAAATCTTAAAAAAGGAAACAGCTGCAGCACTCCTATAGCAAGGGATGAGGTGGAGACAGGAGAGTCTCTGGAAATAGGCCAGTTAGTCTGGAGTATGCAGTATAGCAGTAATAAACAACAAGCAAGACCCTGCCCCAAAAACAAACGACAAACAAACAAAAACAACAAAAAACAAAAATACCAAGGTGGAGAGACAAAACAGATTCCCCAAAAGTTATCCTCTGACCTCCAAACACTAGGTGTTCATGTCCTGCACACACTAAATAAACAGATACATACACACATAATACATACATACATACATACATACATACATACATACATACATGAAAATAGTACTACACGTGCTATATTTGCTGCTTTGGGGTTACCTCTTCTCCCTCCTCTTCTTCCTCCTCCCCCTCCTCTTTTTCTTCCTCCTCTTCCTCCTCCTCTTCATTTTCTTCATTTGAGTCAAGGTTTCTTGGTGTAACCCTGGCTGTCCTAGAACTCTCTGTAGACCAGGCTGGCCTCAAACTTAGTGACTCACCTGCCTCTGCCTCCCAAGTGCTGGGATCAAAGGTGTGTGCCACTGCCCACCCAGATTGCTTCTTCATAAGCAACTTCTTTTGGCCTCATTCTTTAGCTTTAAGAAAAAGTGAGGGAAATAAAAGCATAGCTTTGGTACTTGGATGATATGAGAATGACAGTACTTACTAAGTTGCAGGGTTTGACCATGGTAGTTAAACATGAGGAATGCCTTTTGAAGAAATAATGGACTTTGTTTATATTGTTGTCATATCAGTTTTTGCCTTTTATAAAAATTGAAGCTTTGACTACTTTCTTTTTTTTAAAAAAAAGGTTTTATTTATTTATTTTATGGATATGAGTACACTGCCACTATCTTCAGACACACCAGAAGAGGGCATCAGATCCCATTACAGACGGCTGTGAGCTACCATGTGGGTACTTGGGATTGAATGTAGGACATCTAGAAGAGTAATCAGTGCTCTTAACTACTGAGCCATCTCTCCAGCTCCCTCTGACTACTTTATAACTCCAAAATTGTTGTTGTTATGTTTTTGATACCTCACCATATTTGCATAACATAAGTAACACCAAGTGTCATTTATAAATAAATGAATAAGCAAATACATAAAAATACCAACTTTACACAAGTACAGTAAGTATTCTTAGGAGAAAGACTCCACAACTGCAAATATGACGTGAATGACTATTTCTGACCCATGATTAACTTATTTATTTATGTGTGTGTACCTGAATCTGTGTATGTATACCATGTACATGCAGTTACCAAAGGTGGCCAGCAGGCGGAGACATATTCCACTGGTCCTGGAGTTACAGGCTTTTGTAAGCTGCCTAATGTGGGTGCAAGGGAGAGAACCTGGGTGCTAGACTTCAGAGCGCAGCTTGGAACAGACAACAGCAGACCAAACGGTTCTAAAGGGGAAGGGGTTTATTCAGGAGATAGGGAAGAGGAGAGAGAGAGCAGAGAGGTAGAGGAGTAGAGGCTGGCCATGACCACATGGAGAGACGGGGAAGGGAAGGGGGGAAGGGCAAGGAGAAGCTAGAGGCAAGAGAGTAAGAGAGTAAGAGGGGGAGGAGGAGGCAAGCAGCCCCTTTTATAGTGGGCAGGCCTACCTGGCTGTTGCCAGGTAACTGTGGGGAGGAGCATACCTGGGTGTTGCCAGAGAACTGTGGAGGTGGAGTTTAGACAGAATACTAACATTCCCACGTTTTGGTTTAATTATAAAGAAAAATTAGAAAGAGGTGACGTTGAAGCAGGAATAGGGTCATCGTGAAATCTGGCTACTTCCTGCTGGCATTGGGGGTGACGTGTCTTTAGGGGGAACCTAGAAGAATGGGTATGGAGGATGTTTGTCCAGTCTTAGGAGAGCTGACTGTTTCCTGCTCTCCAGGGTCTATGGAGCGAGCCATCTGAGGATAGGTCAGAAGGAACAGGTCCAGTAGAAGCAGCTGTGTGTGAGACAGGAGATGGAGCACCTGGTGGTTGCTTCTCTGGAGCTGATTTGGATGTGCCTGGACTTGACAAGATCTGGATGGCGTCTATTTGGTCCATGAGAGGTAGATCTGAGTGGGTTTCCTGTAGCTTGTAAGTTTACAAAAGAGATAACAGCATGAGTTAACAACACGAGCAGTCTCTAAGATGAACTTTTGTTGGATTGTATAGTGGAATGTTTTATTACAGTTAAGCAAGTTTATAGGAACTCATATAATTTAGGACAGTGGGATAGTAAGAGGAGGAAACATGAAGCATTTAATTGATGGGAACTGAGTTTAGGTAATGAGGTAACAGATAATATCTGTGAAATCTTAGCTGTCAATGTAATCAGAAGTCTGATAAAGAGTAAACAACAATCTACCAGTTACATATTATTTTTAAAAAATGACAGAGTCCACTAGCCAACAGTTCCCATGGTTTCCATAGTCTCTTGGGTGAAGTCAGTTTGGCTTCCAAGCTCAGAAAACACAGGACTTTTTTCTGTGGAATGGATACACGTGACATGAGAAATGACTTACCTTGATTTAGCCAAGTCATTTGACTCAAGGTATCCCATTGTGTTTGTTCACATACAATCTAGGCTGTATGTTCTACGAGTCCGGTGTCCATCTTCTGAAACTATCTTGGGTAACTGTTAGAGGCTTTGGGCATTCTGTCAGCCATAAGCTTAAAAATACTACCAGCAGACTTCTGACAAGATTGAGAGCCATAAGGATTGGTTGTAACTGAATAGAATTTAATAGCAATAGGAAAAATCTATCAAGACAGAGCCTTTCCTATCTAGTCTTAAGTAACTTTGGCGGGTTGTGTAGGTAGAGAAAAGCACATTTTTGTATTAGCAAAGAAATATTTGGCTAGGACCAGGATAAGAAAGCTGGATCATATGGCTGGCAGGGGGTTGGGCAGAAGCGGCAGCAGAGCAGGACTTCCTGCTTGCTCCAGAAGTCACTGTCCAGTGTCTCTGCCGGCTAGAGTTTGCAGTGGGCAAGGAAAAGCAAGCATGTCCTGTATCACAGCAAAGTTCATGTTAGTTGTTTTTGTAGCAGAAGGCACCGATAGCACTCACTTTACAGGTCCCGGGCAGAGAGGGAGAGGGAACATTTAGGTGAAAGACCAGGAGTTAGGACTGGACATCCATTCTTGAGTTCAGAAGGTGAAATGAGGAGAGGTCGCTTGGGAAGGGCTCGTAGCCTGAAAAAAGCCAGAGGTAGGAGTTTTACCCAGTCAAGGTGAAGTTCCTGTGACAGCTTGACAAGAGTGGTTTTTAAAGAGTGGTTTGTTCTCTCTACCTTACCTGAAGATTGAGGATGATAGGGGATATGAAAATGCCAGGAGATGTCTAGGGCCTTAGATAGAGTCTGAGAAACTTGGGAAGTAAATTCAGGCCCTTTGTCTGACTGGAGGGAGGCAGGGACACCAAAACAGGGGATGATCTCTCTGAGGAGGAGATTAGCTCTTTTGTTAGTTGTGGGAAAAGCCTCTATCCAGCCTGAGAAGGTGTCCACCAAGACCAGGAGGTACTTGACATGTTTTACAGCAGGCATGTGGGTAAAGTCAAGTTGCCAGTCAGTTCCAGGAAGAGAACCTATAGCCTGATGGGTAGGAAAAGGGGTGCTATGATACCTTGAGTTGGGATCTGACATCTGACAGATTTTGCAAGAAGCATTGATAGATTTTAGGAAACTTCAGTCCTCAGGAGTAGGCCGTAGGTGGGTCTTAACGAAATAAGACAGCACTTGGCTGTTAGGATGAAAGAGATGGTGATATGAGCAGGAAGGGCCTGTGCCTCCACCACCTTGGTGTCTGACACTATGGCATAGCCAGCTTTCCTGACCCCTTCATGAAGAAAGGAGCTTCCATCTCTATACCAGGTAAAGGTGACTTGAGGCAATGTGCCCTCCTGTATGTGTGAAGGATGAGGTAATAGTTCTTCTAAGGTTTCAGTATAGGAGTGAGATAGAGAGTAGTCAGTGTTAGGTCTGGGAAAAAGATTGGAAATATTAAGAGGTGGGCATGATGGTAAGGTGAGAGTGGAGTCTTTTATTAGAGCTACCTGAAGAGAAAGAACCCTGCAGGGAGGTAGAGTCTGTAAGCCTTTATAAGTTAGGAGCTGTGACAGGTTGTGAGAAGAAAGGGCAGTTATAGGCGATCCCAGGGTTAGTTTCTTTGATTCTTGAATAAGGATTTCAGCAGCTGCTAAAGTACGAATACAAGGTGCCCATCCCTGGATGGTTGGATTGTAGTCTTTTTGACAAGTATGTTATGGGTGCAAAAGATGGTCCCAGTTGGTGACCTAAGGCTCCTAGGGCAAGTCTCTCTTTTCCAGTTATGTAGAGGGAAAAAGGACGAGACAGGTCTGGGAGATGTAAGGCTGGGGCCTTAAGGAGAGCCTGTTGGAGACTTTGGAAGGGCTTAGTGACAGGTTTGAGAAGAGATTCGTGGGTGGGACATAATGCTGCTTCATATAAGGGTCGAGAAAGTAGGGAAAAGGAAGGAACCCAGGAACGCAAAAAGCTAGCCATTCCTAGGAATGATAAAATCTCTTCCTTTGTAGAAGGAACAGTTAGAGACTGAATCAGGTTCTTTCTATCTAAGGTAATAGCCTTGTGGGTTGAGGTTATTTCTAGTCCCAAATAGGTGACTTGAGGAGTGGACAGTTGAATTTTAGAAGGTGAGACCCTGTAGCCCCGACTGGAAAGGAAATTTAGAAGAGCAGCTGTGTCAGTTTGGCTAATTTCTAGGGAGGGGCTACAGAGAAGAACATCGTCTACATAAAGTACAATCTTAAATCTAGGGAGAGATAAAGAGATTAAGTCAGAAGCCAGGGCCTGTCCCAACAGATGTGGGCTGTCCTGGAATCCCTGAGGTAGAACAGTCCAGGTAAGTTAGGTAGAAAAGTGGGTGTCAGGATCTGTCCAGGTAAAGGCAAATATGTCCTGTGACTGGGTGTCTAGAGGGATAGTGAAAAATGTATCCTTGAGATCTAGGACTGAAAAATGAGAAGTCCCTGAGGGGATAGTAGAGAGAAGCATATAAGGGTTAGCTACAACAGGATGGAGGGGAAGTACTGCAGAGTTAATGCGCCTGAGATCTTGAACCAGTTGATAGGTACCATTAGGTTTCTTAACTGCCAGTATAGGGGTGTTAAAAGGGGAAGAGGTAGGTCGAAGGAGTTTTTTTCTTCTTTTTTTTTTTTTTTTTTTTTTGGTTTGGTTTTTCGAGACAGGGTTTCTCTGCGTAGCATTGGCTGTCCTAGAACTCACTCTGTAGACCAGGCTAGCCTCGAACTCTCGAACTCAGAAATCCACCTGCCTCTGCCTCCCAAGTGCTGGGATTAAAGGCGTGCGCCACCAGGGCCTGGCAGGAGTTTTTTTCTTAAGAGGTCAGCAATGATAGGCTTAAGTCTCCTGAGGCTCTGGAGAGAAAGAGGGTATTGGGCTTGGCAGATGTATCTGGTAGAGTCCAGTAACTGGATGACAACGGGAGAATGATGTTTAGCAACAGAGGGGCTCTGGATGTCCCAAACTCAGGGGTCCACCTGAGAAGCTGGTAAGGGAAATAACATGTTAGTGTTAGTAGGTTGACTGGCAGTGGACAGGAGACAGTGTGTGGTCGAGGTAGATGTTGGTCAGCAAAGTTCCACAAGAGAGAATGGAGGTGGCAAAGTAGTGGGGTGAGCAGATGGTCTGGGAGGGGGAAACAGGCAGAACACATGGAAAGAGTATAACGAAGGTAGATAAATGCTCTAGCATAGGGGATTTGTTTCCATTTATCAGACTGCTGGCAGTAGATGTTAAGACCTCTTAAAATAGTTGGGTCTAGTGTGCCATTACGTGGCTACTTTAGTCCATTATCTAGAGGGTATCGAATCCAGACCTTATTGCAGAGGTGTATCAATTTGGAAGGCCTCAAATCAGGCATTAATTTTAGAGATTTGAGGTTTTTCAGTAGACAACCCAGTGGGGTGTCTGTGGGTACAGTCGAAGACAATGTGGTACCCATTAGGTGACGGCTGTTACAGAGCTATCAGTAGGCGTCCCGAAAGAAAAGCTGGCAACAAAAAATCAGGCTCAGACTAGATAATCAGGTCGTCACGAGAGTATCTAGGGGCCTCTGTGGAACTAGTCCAGCAGAAAATAGCTCACCTGGTACCAGGATTTCCAGGGGAGCTGCGAGAGGTGAGGAGGGGCTGGGACCTATTTCTGAGGGGGAAATCACCCAATGGCCAATGTCCTAGGTTGTAGTTCAGCTAGAGGCAAGTCATATGGACTGGGGCAATAAAAAGCCAACCCCTTAGCCCAGGGAAGGCTGGCCAGACCCTAACTGGGTGTCCAGGGTTCCTCCCGCCAATCGGAAACTCCTTACCAATTAATACGCTGGTTTGTTTGTGGGCTTGTGCAATCTGGTATCAGGAAAGGTGGAACCATGAGGTCTGTGTAGACCTGTCTGGCTGCCTAGCCTACCTGGCAGAGTCCCACGTTGGGGCCACAGTGGCACAGCTCACGTGGTGAAAGTTTTGCGGTGATGGCAGGTAGCAGCAGATGAAGTCCGCACAGTGTAGTGGTGGCAGCTGCGGCAGTGGGGTTGCAGCAGGCCACATGGTGTCGGTCTTGTATGATCACAGCAGCCTCACAGCAGCCGGCTGCGGCTGCTGGCAGCCGCATGGGTCTCATGGTTCCTGAAATCTTTGTATCCCGGTTTTCGGCACCAATGTTAGACTTCAGCGTGCAGCTTGGAACAGACAACAGTAGACCAAACGGTTCTAAAGGGGAGGGGGTTTATTCAGGAGATAGGGAAGAGGAGAGAGAGAGCAGAGAGGTAGAGGAGTAGAGGCTGGCCATGACCACATGGAGAGACGGGGAAGGGAATGGGGGGAAGGGCAAGGAGAAGCTAGAGGCAAGAGAGTAAGAGAGTAAAAGAGAGAGGAGGAGGCAAGCAGCCCTTTTATAGTGGGCAGGCCTACCTGGCTGTTGCCAGGTAACTGTGGGGAGGAGCATACCTGGGTGTTGCCAGAGAACTGTGGAGGTGGAGTTTAGACAGAATACTAACACTGGGTCCTTCTGCAAGTGCTCTTAACTGCTCAGCCATCTCTCTGGCCACAAATTTACTTTTAAGAGATTTCATAATTTTTATAAAATATGTGTATATGTACATCTCTGAAAAGGAATGTGAAAATGAGTGCATGTGCCCAAAGAGGCTCCAAGAGGATCCAATGTTGGATCTCCTGGTCCTGAAGGTCTGAGTACTTGTGACTTGGGATGGTAGAAAATAAATTAAGGATATTCTGTAAGAGCAGAAATCATTCTCAACTACTGAGCTATTTCTCTAGCCCAAGAATGAATTTCTTTTGACAGAAAGGGGAGGCTGTTAGACTTCTGCTCGCAGCTTAGAACAAACATCACCAGACCAAACTGTTCCAGGGTGGGGAAGGTTATTCAGGAGATAGGGCAAAGGTGGGGAGAGAGAAATGGGAGAAGATGGTGGAGAGAGAGAAGAGAGAGAGAGAAAGAGTAGAGGAATAGAGGCTGGCCATGAACATGTGGAGAGAGGAGAAGGTAAGGGGGGAGAGGGGAAGGGGACAGAGGGTAGCTAGAGGCAAGAGATCAAGAGAGTAAGAGAGTAAGAGAGTAAAGAATTGCTCTAAGAGTAAGAGAGGACAAGATTTGCCTTCAACGTGGCCTTTATCTGATACTCTCACTCAGCTACAAGGAATTGGTCATTCAATTAATCCAAAACAGCCGGGCGGTGGTGGTGCATGCCTTTAATCCCAGCACTTGGGAGGCAGAGGCAAGCGGATTTCTGAGTTCGAGGCCAGCCTGGTCTACAGAGTAAGTTCCAGGACAGAGAGGGCTATACAGAGAAACTCTGTCTCGAAAAACCAAAAAAAAAAAAAAATTAATCTAAAACAAAGTTTAAATTTGACATTTATGAAACTATTGGGGCATCACAGCCTGACTTGCCTACTCCAGCTGCCATTCCAGTTAATGCATATAGAATTATTATAGATTTAGAAGATTATTTTCTACTGTTCTTTTACATCCTGGTGAAGGTGAGAGGTTTGCATTCAGTGAATTTGCTTGTACTTTTCGAGAGCCCATGAAGCGATATCATTAGAAAGGTTTGCCTCAAGGTATGATTAAAATCCTTACATTATATAAAAACCTTGTTGTTGCTTTAATTCAAGAAGCTAAGAGTTTGAATCTTTCAGTGTATATTATTCACTATATATCTTAGTAGCTGTCCCATTGTATATTTTATTAGCTGATCTCTCTGAAGGAGTTTTTCTGTAAGCCTTTGCTCTCAAATAATGAGCTTTAAAATTGGGGGGTTCTTGTTGCTCCAGAAACAATTCAAAGGCAATATCTTTTCAATATTTGGGACCTCAGTTATATCCTAAGCAGATTGTAGCACAGAAAATTTCCAATAAAAATCGATAGTTGGACTGAGCAGTGGTGGTGCATGCCTTTAATCCCAGCATTTGGGAGGCAGAGGCAGGAGGATTTCTGAGTTCGAGGCCAGCCTGGTCTACAGAGTGAGTTCCAGGACAGCCCGGGCTATAAAGAGAAACCTTGTTTTGAAAAAACCAAAACCAAAAAAAAAAAAAAAGGGCTGGAGAGATGGCTCAGCTGTTAAAGGCTAGACTCACAACCAAAAATATTAGAGTTCAGTAGTTCAGTTCCCAGCAACCATATGGTGGTTCACAACCATCTGTAATGGGATCTAGTGCCCTCTTCTGGCTTGCAAGTGTACATGCAAAAAATGGTTTACTTTTATTTTATTTTATTATTATTATTTTTTTTTTGAGACAGGGTTTCTCTGTGCAGCCCTGGCTGTCCTGGAACTAACTCTGTAGACCAGGCTGGTCTTGAACTCAGAAATCTGCCTGTCTCTGCCTCCCAAGTGCTGGGATTAAAAGCGTGCACCACCAACGCCAGGCTTATTTTATTTTTTTTAAAGATTTATTCATTTATTTTATTTTATTTTATTTTTTGTTTTTTCGAGACAGGGTTTCTCTGTATAGCCCTGGCTGTCCTGGAACTCACTCTGTAGACCAGGCTGGCCTCGAACTCAGAAATCCACCTGCCTCTCCCTCCCAAGTGCTGGGATTAAAGGCGTGCGCCACCACCGCCCGGCCATTTATTTTATTTATTAGCACACTGTAGCTGTCTTCGGACACACCAGAAGAGGGCATCCAATCTCATTACAGATGGTTGTGAGCCACCATGTGGTTGCTGGGATTTGAACTCAGGACCTCTGGAAGAGCACTCAGTGCTCTTAACCGCTGAGCCATCTCTCCAGCCCATGGTTTACTTTTAATGATTTTCAAAAGTTGTTAGGAGATATTAATTTGCTAAAACCTCATCTTAAGCTTACCATAGGCGAACTTGAACCTCTGTTTGATAGTCTCAAGGGGGATGCAAGTCCTAATTCCCCTCGACAATTAACTGATGAAGGAGGAACAGCTTTGCTGAAAGTAGAGTAAGATGATAGATAGTTATCAACAGATACATTATATAGACTATGATAAATTGTTGGCTGTTTGCATTATTGCTATTCATGTGCTCACAGCAGCCCTTTGGCAAAAGAAATCATTAATGTGGATTCATCTTTCTTCATCTGCAAGTAAAGTGTGAACATCCTATTATGAAACTAGTGCTGTGTTAATACAGAATTGTAAGATAGAATCCTGAAAGTATTTTGGATGAAATGTTTATTCCTTATTCCAAATAGCAATTAATTTGGTTATTGGAGAATACTGATATTTGGCCTATTATATGGCAAACCTTTTAGGCAAATTTGACAATCATCATCCATAAGACAAGTTGTTACACTTTTCCTCTATGCATGCTTTTGTATTTCCTGTAAATTTGCATGTAGCCCATAGAAAAGATGTTTACTGTATTTACAGACAACTCATCTATTGAGAAGGCAGTATATGTAATTAGATCGCATGCTCATTTTCTTGAGTCTCCCCCTGCTTCAGCACAAATAATTGAATTACGTGCCCATAGCCACTGTTTGAAATGCTGAAAAATCAAGCTTTCATTTTGTATACTCATAGCCAGTATATGGCTAATGGTTTATAATTGCTTAAAATTGTTCCTATTTTAGGTACTGCTAATTCTCAAATTTTACAGTTATTCATACAAATACAGCTTAATTTAAGAAACATGTACTGTTCCTTAACTTTAAAAAGACATTTAAGAGCTCATATTAGATTGCCTGGACCCCAGGACAATGCCACAGCAGATTTGTATACCAGGCAGATTATAGACCTTACTGAAACAATTGGCCATACAATCTTATTCTTTACATCATCAAAAATAGTAATAGCTTGAGACAATAATTTGACATTTCTAGAAAGTGTGCAAGTTAAATTGCAAAAACTTTTTCTCAATATCCTCAAATTTTTCAAAATGGTGTTGAGCCTTGAGGACTTATGCATAGTCAATTATGGCAGGTGGATGTTAAACATTTTTGATTTTGGAAGATTGAAATATGTACATGTGACTTGATACTTTTTTTGCAACTGCTTTAACAAGAGGGGCAACTAGGGTTATAACTTGTTATTGCCTACATTATTTTTCTATGCTTGGTGTTCCACATCAGATTATAGACAATAGAACTGGCTATTTCAGTCAAACATTAGAGATGTTTTGTTGACAATTTAATATTACCCGTATTACTTAGATTCCTTATTATCCTCAAGGACAATGATTTGTGAAACAGATATCATGGAACTTTAAAATAATATCTTGATAACTCTCTTGAATGTGGGAGGAACAACTACTGATGCTTCTTCCCTGGTTTTGCAAGGAACTCTGAAAAACTGGCTTTTAAAAACTAAAAAGGGGGAATTATACCCCCCCCCGCCAGGTCACCAAAAGCACACCTTGCTTTTGTCTTATTTGTTTCACATTTTCTGCAAACTGATGCTAAAGGTCAGTCTGCAGCAGATCACCACTGATATCCAGTCACTTCCATTTCATTTTCCAGGGTTAAATGGAGAGACCCCCTAACTAATACATGGAATGGTCCCAACCATGTTTTAATTTGGGGTCAAGGCTCAGTCTGCATTTTCTCAGAAAAAGAAAATGGAGCCCAATGGCTGCCTGAAAGATTGGTCCATCAATTAGACACAGATCTTGAGCCTAATAATTATGATTCTGATGATGAAGATGACTGAAAATCCTTATCTGCCAGCTGATTTAACCTGGTATGTAGTCTCCATCAATACTTAAAGCCTCCCACTATATACTTGGTGGCCAGACTTTGTGTCTAATCCCTGTCAACCAGCAGTTGGATTAGATACTGTAACATTTCTGCTTTCAACCTTATTTTCTACACTGCTTGGATAATCCTGTTGCTTTTAACCTTTGAACCTTGTATCTCAAACAGATTGGTTGCCTTCACAAAAGATCGTTCTCAGCAAGCTCAGTTATTCATCATGGCAGTTATCCATCGCTATGAAGAATTGCATTGAGTGCATGCTCACAGGTCCTTTGGTCTGTATGGGAAAGAGTGTGCCAAAGATGGTCGGTTAGTCAAAGACGAGTAAAAGTGTTCTTGAGCTCTTATAGACCCAAGACAGAGGCATACATCAGTACGCTATGTATGTTTTCCTCGATGATGTGTAATAAGGAGCAATATAGACACCAACCTACGCCAGGCACAGTCGTCCGGCCACTCTTTACCCTAGACAGGATGAAATCTTGTGCCCTGTCCAGCTGCGGGCACTGCTCATCTTTATAAAACTAAAAAGGGGGAATTGTGCCCTACCCCCAAGCTTAAGCAGGCCTGAAAGACCTTGTTTACCACAATAGACCAAAAATAATAGGACCCTGGTGGTGTTACCCACGTTGGCTGCATGTACAGCCGGCTACAGGAACTTAGAAGAATAGACTGCCCACTGAGCTTGCCTTGAGACACCTCCAGCTGTGACTAGGATGGGTTCCCCTCACCCAGCCAGCTGAAGCAAGAAAGGGTTCAGTGGTAGGGGTGGGGCTCCCCCTTTAAATTGAGAGAGCTGAACATTAAAGCTTTGAGCCTTGATCAGAATACCTTGTCTTGGCTCCATCTCTTCTCGCCTTCTGTCCCCCTTTCATTCCCAGCCCCCACTTTCAGGTGAACCCAGTTGTTGATCTGTGTGTCCTCGGGCAGCTACAGGCACCAACCTATAAGTACAGCAGAATGTCATTAGGAATCATTTCATTGACTTTTTTTTTTTTTGCCAGTCGTGTTGAGTTCCATCTTTGGTCTCTTGGCTATCTAGCCTCTGGGTCCTGGCTCTCCACGCAGCGTCATGGGTGGACTCTCTCTCATGGAATGGGTCTCTAGATGGACCAGTCATTGGTTGTCCATTCCAACAAGTTCTTGCCACCTTTACCCTAGTATATCTTGTAGGCGGGACAAATTTTAGGATAAAGATTTTTTTTGTGTGTGTTTTGTTTAGTGTGGGAAAAATATAGGGCCGCAGCAGTGGTGGAGGTCCTGGTGGGTTCCCACTAGCTGAGGGTCCCACATGCAGGAGGCCCCAATGACACGAGGAAGTTCTTGGTTCCAAAAGGGTTTATTGTCATGGTGGATGGTAGATGGATCTGGTTGTACCCCCGTAAAACTCGGGGCAGTCCCTAGTTAAATAGGGAGGGAGAAAGAGGGAGGATCTGGGGAGGATCTGGGGAGGAATGTTTATTTTGCTCCACCCTTTGGCCTTCATTAGTATGTAAATCTCTAGGGCCTGAGGCCTATAGTCACACCCTCTACTTGTGCACTTTGGGAGGGGCAGTAATGGCCTATGTGACTGAACAATGTAGTTCTATGGAGACTAGACTGCTTTTCAGGACCCTGGGTTCTGGGGGCGCAGCTGAACTCCTGCCAGTTCTCACATAGAGTCTCGGGGTTCTAGACCCATGCTCAGCCATGAACCAGGATACCCTTACTCAGTCCCACAGTTTAGTTTTTGTCTTTTTTTTAAACAATGCTGTCTACTTTGTAGAGTTTTTTTTTAATCTTAGTGAAACATCTGAATGAAATAACAAAGAATAGTAAGTACATTTGTAGAGCAAGAAGAGGTCACGATAAATAAAAATACCTAGGTTAGAGCATTTACAGTCTTATAGCCTTTAAAAACTATTCTTGCTGGGCAGTGGTGGCGCATGCCTTTAATTTCAGCACTTGGGAGGCAGAGGCAGGCAGATTTTTGAGTTCAAGGCCAGCCTGGTCTACAGAGTGAGTTCCAGGACAGCCAGGGCTACACAGAGAAACCCTGTCTCAAAAAAACAAACAAACCAAAAAAACAAAAAAAAAAACAAAAAACAAAAAACAAAAAAAAAAGAAAAGAATAGTTTTTTTTTTTCTTGAGACAGAGTTTCTCTGTATAGCCCTGGCTGTCCTGGAACTCACTCTGTAGACCAGGCTGGCCTCAAACTCGGAAATCTGCCTGTCTCTGCTTCCCAAGTACTGGGATTAAAGGCCACCACCACCGCCCAGCAAAACTATTCTTTTCACTTTGGCAGGCATTAAATATATAGACTATAAAAGAGTATATGCAATGTTACATATGCATCTACTTCCAAATAGAATATTATGGGTGGTACGACTCTTGAGTTCCTCAGTGTCCTATTTTTTATGACATGATATGTAATGCCACTTAAATATGGGGAAAAAAACCACATGCATTCTTTTCCTTGTCTTTAAGATTGGATTATGGGAGTATTAATAAAATGGACAACATCTTAGATATTTCTCCATAATGCCTAGCAGAATGTATAGCAAACATTTTCAGCAGACATCAACTAAGAAAGAAACCTACTGTATTCTTTTTTTTCAGATTTATTTTGTGTGTATGAGTGTTTAACCTGCTCGTGCATCTCTATACCACCTGTGTACTTGGCAACAAAGTAAGTCAAAGGAGGGATTGAAGGCCCTGGAACTGGAGTTATGGATGGTCTTAGCCACTATATGGATGTCGAGAAACAAACCTGGTTCATCTGCAAGATCAGCCAGTGATCTTAACTGTTGATCCATCTCCCCAGGAACATCTCTTTTGTTCTTTTTCTTTCTGCTATTCTTTCTTAAAGAAAGGATCTGGTTATTCTGCTTTGGATCTCTATGTAGACCAGGCTGGCCTCAAACTTCACCTGACTCTGCTTCCCCAGTGCTGATATTGAAGGGAACACTACCATGCCTAACCCTGGTGTATTCTTTTCCTTTTTTTTTTCTTTTTTGGTTTTTTCGAGACAGGGTTTCTCTGTGTAGCCCTGTCTGTCCTGGAACTCACTCTGTAGACCAGGCTGGCCGTGAACTCAGAAATCCGCCTGCCTCTGCCTCCCAAGTGCTGGGATTAAAGGCGTGTGCCACTACTGCCCGACTTTTTTTTTTTAAATCAAAGGCTTTATATGTTGGATAATGGTTAATAACAAGATGCCCATACAAAGAGAATTGTATCCCAATTAGCTAACCTAATTATAAGTTTATAAGTTGTTCCCCATGAGTGCTCTCCATACCTATGTGGTTCTCCATCCTTCTACATCTCTCCCCTCTCTAGCTCCTCCTCTTCCTTTTTACTCTTCCCCCTGGTGTATTCTTGTACAATAAAAACTAATACAAATTCCTCATTCTAAATCTAGCATTGGGCTCAGATAAGATTAATTTATGTGTGTGTTTTAGAGAATTATTTATGTTTAAAGTCCACTTGGTTTTTTTTAAAAGAAAAGATGCCAGGCAGTGGTGGCACACACCTTTAATCCCAGCACTTGGGAGGCAGAGGCAGGTGGATTTCTGAGTTCTAGGCCAGCCTGGTCTACAGAGTGAGTTCCAGGGCAGCCAGGGCTATACAGAGAAACCCTGTCTCCAAAAAAAGAAGAAGAAGGAGGAGGAGGAGGAGGAAGAGGAGGAAGAGGAGGAGGAGGAGGAGGAAGAGGAAGAAGAAGAG
Organism: Grammomys surdaster; assembly: GCF_004785775.1. Lineage (NCBI taxonomy): Eukaryota > Metazoa > Chordata > Mammalia > Rodentia > Muridae > Grammomys > Grammomys surdaster. The sequence continues at coordinate 2,840,679 of NW_021604681.1, read as the reverse complement.
GAAGAAGAGGAAGAGGAAGAAGAAGAAGAAGAAGAAGAAGAAGAAGAAGAAGAAGAAGAAGA